>NW_017307715.1:368775-381079 GCF_000935625.1 Nanorana parkeri
ACATCTTGTCTACTGGACTAATACGGCTTACCCATTTATATTGCACTACATATATATATATATTACTATATTACTATACTATATATAGTATAGTAAATAAAGCTTCTTCCGTCTCACAAAGATCACCAAATGTTCTAATAAACTAAATGGAATTGCATTCACCCAAATACTGACCCTTTTTACAGGAAAGGTCACAAAGCACAGTTCAGTTCTGTCACAGATTCATAGTGTAATATGACCACATTATTAAAACAAATTATACAAACACGTTTAAAAAATATATATTTTTCTTTCCAACACCTGCCCCACCATACAATCTGATGGCTCGTGCCTCTGCCCCATTTTTTATTTTGTTGTGACAAATATATCATCCTCAAAATATTTTCTCTTGAGAGCCATGCACTACCTGATTGGAGGCAACAGTATTTCTGACCAGTAGAGGGAGAGGTGTGCAAAGCTGAGACAAAACCATTCATTACTCATGTTCTACACCGACTCTGTCAGCAAATTTCTTGTTCATTCATCACCTTTACATTAAAATTAGCCAGCATTCCAGTGTCCCCAGTGCATTATTTACACAGATCACATTTTGCCTCTTTTCATTGGCATATCTGTAGGCTGTGCACGGTCTCTCCCAAATCTGGCCATAAAACACCAAGGTAGGCACCACAATCCTGCCTAGAATGAGCAGAGATGAACACCCTATTGTAGTTCATTTAAATCCTAATGCACTTTCTCCCTCTGTTGCAAAACAGCTGAGCTCAGCCACTGCGGCAACAGAGGGAAAGAATGCATGTGTGGGTTTTGAATGAGCCAGAGTGTTCGTTACTGCAGTGTTGGTGGTGTATGACCAAAGTCTGTCCTGAGCAGTGCTTTCTAAACTAATGGAGATGCTGGAATGCATGGCAATTTTTCTGGTAAATTGAATTAACCCTTTAAAGCTGAAATCCAGCTTTACTTTGTCTTGCACAGTTGTACAGGCTCTTCCTCTGTACTAAAATTGCTTTCACTGATTTCGTTGCACACTGTGAGTGTCTTGCAGTGTAAATTAGAAGCTGAAGCTTCTAAGCTGGTCATATAAATCTTGCCTCATTTCCTGGCTAGAAGACGTACAGTGTCATCTAACCCTGTTTTCCCCAGTCTTACTGTCCCTGGCTCACCTTTTTCATTTATTGGATTTCAGTTTCTTCAAACATAGAGGCTCAACATCACATGTTGGCATTACCTAGGGCAGTCTGTGTGCCTGCCTATGAATGTCCACTGCTCCAAAATGACATCCTCCCATCAAGACATTTTGATTTTTGCATAAATCCTCCCAAGAGCCAGGCCACTACTTGCATCAAGGTTGAGGTTTCTTAAGAAGAGTATCAACACAGGGAACTGTAATGTTTTTCAAGAACAGTGAAAGAACAGTAAAAGTGCAGGCAGGGCACTGGACAAAGCTCTAGGGACAGAACTAAAATGAAATGATTTGATACAGTAATGTAAATCATAGCAGATTACATTGTATTGGGTGTTTTCTGTGTATATTGCATGTTTTCACTTTTGAATTTCCCGCCGGCTCCGTCCCCCGCTGTGACGCCGAAAACGAAACTGATGCATCGGCCAGCCGCGTACAGCAGAGGACACCGCGGGCTTGTAGGGGCAAGGTAAGTCACACTTTTGTGCAATCCCGAGTGTGGCTCGGGGTTACCGCTATTGGTACTGAAAATTAACCCCGAGCCACACTCGGGAATACCGCCAGGAAGGTTAAAGTGCATCTCTAGCCAAAACATTTTGTTTAGTTTTCCACAGAGTAGAGAACAGTTACAGCCGCTGTCAGGTTTTTACTGCTGACTGTGTCTCTGATGGGGAGAATCATCCTCTGTTTGTCCTGTTTACCATTACAAAACACAAAAATTCCCCAGCCTCAACCTGTATTGTTGTAAGCCTTCCCAATGTGCGCCCTGCTATAAAGGCTGGTTATAGATTCATGCATGTACCATCTTTTCTAGTTTGACTGTTTACCATTAGACACGAAACCCCGCAAAAAATGTGTTGGATTTGCTTCGCTATTCGGATTTCAGATCTGACCGAATTATCGTTTCGAAGCAGTCACATGACCATGCCTGTAATGCAACCCCCAAAAGCCCCAAAAAACTTCCCTGATTGGGCAATAACGTTTAGTTTAGAACTAAATTCATAAGGATACAAATTTTAATTAAAGAAACATTTAACACACAAAGATTCATTTGCATTCAGACGTCTTCGAATTGAGAAATTCGGATGCATTCCAATTGACCGTTATTCGTACGAATATCGATTCGGAACAAAACGAAATTTACATGTCTATTTACAATTGTCACCCGGACAACAAGGGATAGGTAATCCAAAATATCATATTTGTCACCAGACCAGGAGGTAGGTGCAAATTTTCCAATTAGGTCACCTACTCCAATGATAACTGTCTATGAGACTTCTACCCACTCAGGGGAGATTTCTAGTAATTTCCGCTTCTGTCTTTAGGGCATTAAGTGAAGGAAACACGCTATCCAAAATTTGTCACTTGTAGGGGTCTACCCCCTAACACCCCCTGTAATAAAGCAGTGTTATTTGGGTTTTCAAATTAGTTATTACTTTCCGCCAGTAGAGTGTGCTCATGAGTTGTCCATGTGCTTCATCCACCAGGCTCTGCTATGACAGAGTACTGTGCTGGAGTGGCATCATGTGACAGTGGTTCTGTAGTGGCCAATCAGTGCAGTAAACATCATAGTAGGAGGGATTGGCTATAGCAAAACCCATGAGCATGCTCATAACTGGGATAGAGCTGTTCCTGCAACTACCCTGTTGGGAGGTTGGTGCTCAGGTGCTGGGCGGCTGTCAAGAAGCCCGTCAAAGCACTATGGATGGTGGTGTGCCGCAGACATCTGCGCATGCGCATAAACAGGGTGTGACCTATAGAGCTAGCCGTAGGTGTGCGTCTTTGCGTGGATGTGCGCGAGGACGCGTGCGTGCACACAAATATGCGCGCATGCGTGCGCACCACAGATTCTGGCGCCAGACGGGCTATTTAAACTGTGCCTCCTGGGTGTTTCATTGCTGGATGATTGTCAGCTATTGCAGCTAGTATCCAGCTTGTGTTCCAGTTGCTATTTGACCCGGATATCCTGATTTTCCCCTGGCTTTCTCCTGTTCCTTGACCTCAGATTGTTCCTGACTATTCTCTGCCTGCTGCATTGTACTTTGCTGCCCTCCTGGTTCTGACCTCGGCCTGTACCTCCACGACGCCTTCTCCTGCTACCTGGTCCTGCCTGCCACCTGGTTCCTGCTCTGCCGGCTTCGCATCTTGCCACCACCTAGCCTGCATCCGGACGTGCTTCCGATGCGTTGCATGCAGTATCGCATTGACGGACTATACGGTTTGCGGCTCCAGCCTGCAGGCACTTGTGCCCCTCTGTGGCCTGGACACCCTGTTCCACTACCCAGGGTTATCGGGACCGGAGTTGCAAGGGAGGCCTCCCTCGTCATCTCAAGCTCCGAAAAGGTATGTGACAGTATCATCCAGCCATCTGGAGCTTGAGAGGGGGGATCTCCATAATGGAAGAACTTTGCCAACAAATTTCAGCCTTGACGCAAGCAGTGAAGGGACTACAAGACGGTTATTTCCAGCTTGAAGGTCAACTTGAGGCCCTGTCCCAAGCCTCACCTCCTCCACCATCTCCTCCGCCCATACATTCTCCGGACGTTCCTGATCCTCCATCCACTTTCATGGGTCCTGCTCCTGAACCTCGAGTCCCCACACCAGAGACATTCGCAGGGGATCAGAGGAAGTTTCGAGTATTCCAAAACGCATGTAAACTTCACTTTTTGCTGCAACCCTGGACTTTTTCCACCGAAACCACTAAAGTGGGGTTTATAATCGCATTACTATCCGATGAACCTCAAGCATGGGCACACCGACTCCTGGAGCAGCATAGTTTCCTGCTGAGTTCAGTGGCATAATTTTTTTAAGCTATGGCACTCATCTAGGATGACCCTCAACGTGCCTCTACTGCAGAAGTTACGCTCCATGCATTACAACAAGGGCGAAGACCTGTAGAGGACTATGTAGCGGAAATCAAGAAATGGAGCTCTGATACAGATTGGAACAATGCGGCCCTTCGTTGCCAGTTTCGTCTAGGACTCTCTGAACCGTTGGAAGGACGAACTAGCTCGTGTGGGAACTAGCTCGTGAGAACACCGGACACCCTGGAAGATCTGATCAGGCTATCCATCCAGATTGACCGACGGTTGAGGGACCGTCGGTCAGAAAGGACAGGGTTCTCCCGTCCTACCTGGGCCTTACCCAGAGGAACAAAAGAGGTTTGTTCGCTTCTGGAGATACAGCTCCAATCTAAACCTCCAATCAGAGGACCTTCTTTTTCAGCCCCCCTTTTCCCTACGCAAGCTACTGCCTCAGCATCTACCTTGAATCTACCCGAGCCCATGCAATTGGGTCTTGTGCAAGCTCCACTGACTCCTGAAGAAAAGAACCGTCGACGACAACTTAATCTATGCCTGTATTGCGGAGGCACCAGACACTTTGCAAATACTTGTCCGAACAAACCCAGTAAGTGTTATTTGCCATCTATAGCTCTTACCGATTCCCCAGACTTTGGATCTAAGATTTACGTTACTCTTTCCATATCATTTCAGCTTCCAGGAGGGGTACTCCATGTCCAGGCAATTATTGATTCCGGAGCCTGTAGTTGCTTCATCGACAGAGACTTTGCTTATTGGCATCATTTCCCTCTTCGAGAGAAGACCCTGAAGCTTGTCATTCATCTGACGGATGGTTCCCGCATTAAATCTGGTCCCGTTGTCCAGGAAACTTCATTAATTCCCGCTACCTGTGAGGCCGGACATTCTGAATTCCTTTGCTTGGGCGTTATCCCCTCTCCATTATTTCCCATCATCTTGGGAATACCCTGGCTACAGGCCCACAACCCCACGATTGACTGGCAAACGGGCAAAGTGGAATTCCTCTCCTCCTATTGTCAGTCCAATTGTGTGAGTCCAACATCAGGACCTCTCATGATTCTGAAGCCTCGGAACGATAATCCTGAATCTGGTCAACTTATTCCTGCTGCATACCATGAATACTTGGATGTATGTGATAAACAACAAGCCGAAGTCCTGCCGCCCCACCGTTCCTATGATTGCCCTATTGAACTTTTGCCAGGTGCGGAAATTCCTTTTGGCCGACTTTATCCTCTTTCGGAACCTGAGCTTGAGACTTTGAAGGACTATATCGAAGAGAATATTAAGAAAGTGTTTATTCGTCATTCATCATCACCTGCAGGAGCAGGAATCTTTTTTGTAGAAAAGAACGATCATTCTCTCAGGCCATGTATTGAGTATCGGGACTTGAACCAGATTACCATAAAGAATCGCTATCCCCTCCCATTGATCCCTGAACTATTTCAAAGACTCCGCTCTGCCTCTATATTTACCAAGCTGGACCTCCGGGGAGCTTATAACTTGGTCCGAATTCGGGAAGGCGACGAATGGAAGACAGCCTTTCGCTCCCGGTTTGGACACTTCGAATACCTGGTCATGCCATTCGGATTATGCAATGCCCCTGCCACCTTCCAACATTTCATTAACGATATTTTTCGGGACTTCCTGGATCTATTTTTGATCATTTATCTTGATGATATACTCATCTTCTCTTCAGCAGTCGAGTTGCACCGCAAACATGTGAAACAAGTGCTGACCAGACTCCACCAGTATGGACTTTTTGCTAAAGCGGGAAAAATGTAAATTCGAGAAACAGACTATCCAATTCCTAGGTCTGATCATTTCCACCGGTGGTATTGCTATGGACCCCCAGAAAGTATCTGCCATTCTGGATTGGCCACCCCCCACAGACAAGAAAGGGGTCCAAAGATTCGTCGCATTTGCCAACTTTTACCCGAAAGTTTCTTAAAGGGTTCTCGAATATAATTTCTGCCATAACTCAACTTACCAAGAAACAGACTAGTTTTGTATGGACCCCTGCAGCCCAGTCAGCTTTCGAGGAGCTCAAGAAATGATTTACTTCCGCTCCTATTCTAAGACATCATGATCCTGCTCTTCCATTTGTCTTAGAGGTGGACGCTTCCGAAAATGCTGCGGGTGCCGTGCTGTCACAACGTCAGGGGGCCAAATCTTTGTTACACCCAGTAGCGTTCTTTTCCAGAAAACTTAGTCCCGCTGAAAGGAATTATGATGTGGGAGATCGAGAGCTCTTGGCCATCAAGTTAGCCCTGGAAAAATGGCGGTATCTGTTGGAAGCGTCCGCCCACCCGCTCTTGATTTTCACCGATCATAAAAATCTAGAGTATTTAAGATCGGCAAGGCGGCTAAGACCACGCCAGGCAAGGTGGGCGCTATTCTTCTCTCGTTTTGAGTTCCACATCACATACCGCCCTGGGTCCAGAAATGTGAAGCCGGACGCAAAGTCACGCATGTTTCCTGAAGTAGGTCCCCCGGCTCATCCAGACACCATCCTGCAAGCTGATAACTTTCTGTTGCTTCAACCGGATCTCGTGTCTCAGATTCACCAGCTTTCATCATCAGAAAATATTCCACATAATACCGACGTGCATGAAGAGGATGGATTATTAATTAAGGATGGGAGGATTTTCGTACCCCATAGCCTCCGGTTATCTATATTAAAATACTGCCATGACACTCTTACCGGTCATTTTGGAGGGCGCAAAACGATCGATTTGGTACAGCGTCAATTCTGGTGGCCAAACTTGAGGACGGCAAGACCTACGTGAATTCCTGCATCAGGAATAAAGGTAGCAATTCAAAAGCCTGCGGTTTGTTGAAACCTCTGACGGTTCCCGCAAGGCCTTGGGATATGATCTCCATGCATTTCATTGTTGAGCTTCCGCCCTCCGAAGGGTTCACTTGCATTTTTGTAGAGGTGGATCGGCTCTCCAAGATGGCCCATTTTTCTCCGCTCAAGAGTATTCGAGTTTTTGTAAGGGATATTGTCAGACTCCACGGACTTCCCAGCAGCATTGTCTCCGACCCCGGAGTACAATTTATGCCCAAATTCTGGAAAGCCCTGTGGGGAGCATTAGACATTCAGCTCTGTCTTTCATCAGCCTATCACCCCCAGACCAATGGGCAAACAGAAAGGACCAATCAGACCCTGGAACAATTCCTCCACTGTTTCGTGTCCTTTTCACAAGACGATTGGTTATCATTAATACCCTTGGCAGAATTCGCTTATAACAATTCAGTTCATTCTGCCACCAATCAGTCTCCCTTCTTTGCGAACTTTGGGCATCATCCCACTTTTTTACCGCTTGTTTTACCTACATCGGCCTGGCCTGCAGAACAGGACAAATTGAACTTCTTCATCTCCAATAACCAAGTTTTGAAGGAAGCAGTTTCCAAGGCACAGGAGGATAATAAGAGAGCCTGCGATAGGAGAAGTCCAGGTGAACTGGACCTAAAACCGGGAGACCTTGTATGGTTATCCACAGCTAACCTTAAACTGGCATGCCCGTCCAAGAAGCTGGGTCCCAGGTTTGTGGGGCCCTTCCCAGTGGCAGATAAAATAAACTCAGTCGCCTATAAGTTAAAGCTTCCTGCAACTTATAAAATTAATCCGGTGTTCCATGTTTCTTTACTAAAGCCTGATGTGCCTAATTCTTTCAGTGGACGGAGTGTGGAACCGGCGGGCCCAGTCATTCTGGATGGAGAGGAAGAATTTGAAGTTGAATCCATTCTGGACTGTCGTAAACGAGGTAGGAAGGTTCATTACCTGGTGAAATGGAAAGGATACGGGGTAGAGGATAATTCTTGGGAACCCGAGGATAACATCCATGCCAAGCGTTTGGTACGTGCTTTTTTCCTAAGGCACCCCGGGAAGAGGATCCAAATGGGCATCTGGAGGTTGCCACTCGGGAGGGGGCAATGTCAAGAAGCCTGTCGAAGCACTATGGATGGTGGTGTGCTGCAGGCATCTGCGCATGCGCATACACAGGGTGTTACCCATAGAGCTAGCCGTAGGTGTGCGTCTCTGCGTGGATGTGCGCGAGGACGCGTGCGCACGCACCACAGACTATGGCGCCAGATGGGCTATTTAAACTGTGCCTCCTGGATTTTTCCTTGCTGGATGATCGTCAGCTATTGCAGCTAGTATCCAGCTTGTGTTCCACTTGTTATTTGACCCGGCTATCCTGATTTTCCCCTGGCTTTCTCCTGTTCCTTGACCTCGGATTGTTCCTGACTATTCCCTGCCTGCTGCATTGTACTTTGCTGCCCTCCTGGTTCTGACCTCGGCCTGTACCTCCACGACGCCTTCTCCTGCTACCTGGTCCTGCCACCTGGTTCCTGCTCTGCCGGCTTCGCATCTTGCCACCACCTAACCTGCATCCGGACGTGCTTCCGGTGCGTTGCATGCAGTATCGCATTGACGGACTCGACGGTTTCCGGCTCCGGCCTGCAGGCACTTGTGCCCCTCTGTGCCCTGAGCACCCTGTTCCACTACCCAGGGTTATCGGGACCGGAGTTCCAAGGGAGGCCTCCCTCGTCATCTCAAGCTCCGAAAAGGTACGTGACAGCGGCTGCCCAGGCCTGAGGGCTAGGCCCTCAAGGCCTAACCTCATGGAATGCCATGTGCCATCTGATTTTGCTGGATCCACTACAGGGACCTAACCTATGTTAACAGAGGTCATGGGGACACTGAGTCACCACAGGAACCTCCACTGGTCCAGGCTAAAGTTTGTCCTGAAGCAGAGTATACACTGGAACCTCTATGGGAATGGAGACACTTCTGGCCTATCGAGAGGGAGAAGATGGACTTTCCACTAGGATCTGTACGCCTTACTAGTAGTGATTCTACTCTATTACCAGCATTTTCGGTTATTCCAGCATATCTATCTACCACTACTATTCCAAGTTCTGCAATAAAAATTTAAAAGGCATCCATGGACTCTCATTCTGCTTACTATGTGAGTAAGTACACCAAGGTTATTTCATCTGGGGGTCCCACTTGTATACCACAAGGCTCAGTTGGGTGGAGGCACTGCCATTACAATTGATTACAGCCCCTTTACTCCCACTTAGCGGAGGCTCAGGGTTTCCCGGTTAAACACAGGTTGGCAGCGGTAGTTGATCAGAGATACAGCCTTTACCACCCTCAGCCATCATGTTAAACCTACTATCGCTACAACCAGAGCAGGTTATAATTATCACAGCAAAAGCACCTCATTTTAATGACACTTATGATCAGGCTGTCTGCACTGCAGCCTCTTCAGTACATTTGATTGTAAGATGATCAAAAAATCTTTACCATTGACCATTCTAAATTCATTACCTTTGTTGAAGGACTCTTGGACAGCTATTAATGGTGTATACCTACTCATCAAATCCACAGCCTCTAACTGCAGATCAATATAGTTGTCAATTTTCTTCCACTTGTTTGCCTTTTCTTTTTCTACACAAAATCCTGACTAATGAGCCAGTATTTGACATTGGGATCCAGTTGTGAACTATTTAAAACAAGGTAAAAACAGCAATTAAAAAGGAAAAACAGACTTTAAATATCATTCTCAGAAACATTTAAATTGTTACATGTCTTCTTTTTTTTTAACCTTCTTACTAGGATAATTTATAGGATCTGTGGAAGGCAAACTATTAGCAGATTAAAATGTCAGCTTTAAAGAAGGTGTGTCCATGTAACCAAAACTTTATTTATTTTAGTTTTGCATAGAGAACAATTTGGACCTCTGTAAGGTTTTTACTGCTGCTTGTGTCCTTTCTGGGTAGAATCACCCTCTCTGTTTGTCAACAAGACAGAACATGATTGGCAATTCAAAAAATTAGATGTCACTAGACCTGGACATTTTCCAATCAGGTCACCGGCTTCAATGGCAATTATCTAAGAAGGGATTTTCCATTACTCAGGAGAGATTTCCTATGCACTTTTTTAAAATTCCTTCATTGGGGGTTTGTTTTTTGTCTCCAGTGTGCCTGGAGCAGGCACACTGATTAAGCAAGGCAGATGTAAGACCAGCTCTTGATCTGTGTGCTTCTTCTGGGTCAATGTCTTGCATAGTACTGAAGTCATTGGATAAGCATGGCAACTAAAGTATTTTTTTTTAAGAAGAGGAGTTCAGCAGGAGCAACCTCCATACTTTCTCAGTAAAGCAGTTCTGCTTTAGATAATGCATCTTTAAAGCGCTGGTCATCATGATCAGACCATAATATTTTTTTCTTTTTGGGGAATTTGATACAAGGATGTGTCAGTGCTTGCTGTACCTTTTCAAAACTCCAGGTGGGGCAAGACTTCTTTCAAAGAATAAAAGGGGAATATTGAACAAAGCCCATTTTTGTTTCCTACACTAGAGAAGTTGTTATTTGACATGAGTCAATGTCATATTTGCTAAGGTAATTATATGCAAAGTAAATGGCCACAGCTCATGGAATGCAGAAAACTGTGAAGCCTAAGAATAAATACATTTATAATTTTGTGTTCAAATCATGTTTTTTTTTTGCAATAGAAGTGATTTGACTAAAAATACTTTTATTGTCGACCCCTGAAAATGTTTGTTAGATTAAAACTTTTGGTAGCCATGATTACCACAAAAGAAAACTTGGGTCTACTTTATGAATTTATAGGGACTTAAGGTTGAATGAAGCATGCTTTTGATTTGTTTTCCACTCCACGCCCCTTCCACCATTTGTTGCACTAGAGTAGACAATATTAGATTACGATATCACTATGGTTTAAAATTGTGTTGAAACTAATCCATTCAGATCTAATGGTACTCTATGTAGTTGATTTATTAAAAGCAAGGGAATTTGCACTTTGCAGGGGAAGTTTTTTCTGTAGTTTATTGAATGATGTAAAGCTCTGCTGTCTTCCATTTTCCAATCATGCACAAGCAAACAATTTTCCTTGCACATGACTAAGGGAAACTTACCTTACAAAGAGAACAGCCTATTTGTCTTTATTATATTAATCCCTATATGTCAGTATGTTAAGAAAATATAAAAAGCAGTATACATAAAACAAAGGTTCAAATTTCTAAGTTTTAGGTTTTTTAAATAATACTAATGTCTAACGTGAAAAGTCAAAATATAACTCTAGGCTAAAGCTTCCTTCTATAACTTTCACAAGACAAAGAGATGACCATTTAAATGCATACATACAGACATACATACTGCCGTATACAGTTTACTTCAGTGACCAAGTAAAAGGCAGGTAAATGCACAGGAGGCGCACAGGAAGTGACCTCAACCTGATGGAAAAAGGCAGGAAAATGCCCAGGAAGCACACAGGAAGTGACCTGAACCTGATGGAAAAAGGTAGTAAAATGCTCAGGAGGCGCACAGGAAGTGACCTCAAACTTCAATCATCACTTCCCTATATAAGCCCATCACAGACACTGCCAAATTGCTGGATTATCTTCAACCCCCCCTTGTTCCTGTGCTAGTGTGTGATCTGTCTGAGCTTGTTGTGACCTGGAAACCTATTTGACTACTCTTGATTGCTTTAAGGGATAATATTAGTAGACATGCGTTGCAGAAGACATATAGAGGAGCTGGAAGTTTCACACCCCAGGTTTCAAATGCAAGAAAAAAAAGGGTATTTCCACAGTGGGGTGTGCGAGGACCCAGAGGGGAAAATAAAAAAAGGGGGCTTTTAAGAAACAAGTCCAGACCTCGTGTATAAAAATCTTAGAAGTACATTTATTCAATAAATCGTTGTATACATTATTTAAGATAAAAAACGGAATACAAAATCATCAATAAAAATGCTTTTACAAATGCAGGTTCACCGAATGGTGACGATACCGTGCAGTTACGATGTATATGGTTGTTTGTTATCAGAATGGTATAAACGCTCCTGTAAGTCCCTACATGTTTCGCCCCGAAAGGGCTTCCTCAGGGGAGAGAGACAATTCTATGGGAGACATGTGTCCTAGAATAAGAGTAATAAGCGATTGTGATCGAGATTAATGTATGTAAAGCATGATTTTACTTGTGAGACTAAAGTGCAGTTCTCTGATCCTAATTCTACTATATGTGGGCTTATTACTCTTATTGTAGTGGAATGGTAGTGGTGACCCCAGATGTAAAAAAAAAAACAGCATGGGGTTCTACACCAATTCATACCAGACCCTTTAGGTCTGGTAGGATTTTTAAGGGGGACCCCAACACCAAAGAAAATCCCATATCAGACCCTTAATCCGGGCAGCAGCCTGGCAGGGCAGGAAAGGGGCAGATGAGCAAGCGCCCCCCCCCCCCCCCCCCCCCACCCCCCACCACCACCCCC
>NW_017307715.1:381200-388742 GCF_000935625.1 Nanorana parkeri
CCCTCCACCATATCAGGCCACATGCCCTTGGGATTGGGAGGGTGATTTTCCAGGGGGACAACCCCTGGAAAAGCACCTTGTACCCATGCTGATGGAGACAGGGGCCTCTTTCCAACAACCCTTGCCCGGTGGTTGTTCAGGTCTGTGGGCAGGGAGGATCATCTGCACCTGGGTACCCCCTTTCATAAAGGGGGCACCCAGATGCTGCCCCCCTTGTGAATGAGTAAGGGGTAGTTGCCCCCCTACTCATTCACTAAATCCCTTAACCACTTGCTGACCAGGTGTTTAGACCCCCTTCCTGGCCAGGCCATTTTTCAGTATTCAGCGCTGCGGTACTTTGACTGATGTTTATTCCGTCATGCAACGCTATACTGAAATGAATTTTATACCATTTTTGGGGGACAGATAGAGCTTTCTTTTGGTGGTATTTAATCACCACTGGGGATTTTAATTTTTTACCATATTTCGGGAAAATTCCTGAAAATTTTGAAAAAAAGTATTTTTTTTACATTATGTTATGAAACAATTATTATTACCCAATTATTCTGGTAAAATATAAAAGACGGGGTCACGTCGGGTAAATAGACACCAAACATGTCATGCTTAAAAATTGCGCGCACCCGCGAAATCGCAAAAACTACCATACTCAAAATCGACCATAGGCGACGCTTTAAAAGCTTTTGCTGCTCATCAGTTTAGTGTTATCAGTGATTAATAGCCCTAGAATGATTGCTCTCACGGCTACGTTCGCGGCGATATGTAACATGTGCGGCGTAATGGGCGCAATCGTCGTTTTTGCAGGCATGCGCCCCCTGACGCATGTTTGCATGCGTGTATGTATGGGTGGGAACTTTAAAAAAAAAAAATTTAAATTCTGTTTTATGTGTAACTTTTAATTTTTTTGGGGGGAAACTTAATTTTTTTTCCTAATTTTTTTTTCTTCACTTAACTTTATTGCTATGAGATAGGGGGCTAAGAAGCCCCCTTATGTGATAGCAAAAGAAGTGACAGGTACTCTTTATGGAGACATCAGGGGTCTCCAAGACCCCTAATGTCACCTAGGACCCCCCTGAAGAAGCTAATGAAGCAGAGATCTGCTTCATCAGCTTCTCTCCAGCGTCTGAAGCTGGAGAGTGACACGAGAATGCAGAAGTGGTGTAATTTACATAACTTCTGCATTCTGACACCGGAGAGGGGACCGGAGGGAGGTCGTGTACCGATCTCCCTCTGATCCCCTGTCAGAGAAGCACTATGCTGGTCCCGGGCTCGCCCCGGGCACAGCGGAGCCTGGGACCAGAAGCGATCCGCCAACTCTATACCCGAGTGGGCGGGGTTAACAGGCCATGTATACACGGCCTGTTACATCCAAGGGCCGGCCGGGGAGCAGTAATAACGGGTGCATAGCAGCCTGACTAATGCACCCGCTGACTGCCTGATGTCAATCACATAGGAGTGGACATTTGAGAGACCTGAGAACTTTCTCTCTCAGGTCTGTTCCTCTGCAAGAGCAATAGCCATTCTGTTATTGGCTAGTTTAAATTTCAATAGCCAATAGCAGGCTGGCTATTGGTCCCCCAGTGATTTCTGTCAGTAGCGGACCTGAGAGAGATGAGAGAGATTGACATCAGGGAGTTAGTGGATGCATTATCGAGCCTGCTATTAGCTATTTACATTTGAAATAGCCAACAGCAGGCTTTGTTTATTTCTGCCTACTGCCCTATGTAAATATTGCATCAGGCAGCCAACGGCAAGTGTTTTTGGTTTTTTTTTCGTCGGTCGACCCCTTGGGTTTGACATCGTGGAACTTTTTTTTAAATAAAGGAATTGTCAAAAACTTGTGTTGTGTTTTTTGTTAAATTAAAGGATTTTTTTCTAAGTGTATATATTTACATTTTAATTAACTCTTTAGTGAATGAGTAGGGGTAGTTTTACCCCTACTCATTCACAAGGCGGGGGGGTGGCATCTGGGTGGCATTTATGAAAGGGGGTACCCAGATGCAGATGAGCCCCCCTGCCCTCAGATGCCCACAACCTTGGCCCGATGCTTGTGGGGATCTGTGGGGGGCTTATCTGCATCTGGGTACCCCCTTTCAGAGGCCCTTGTCCTCATTGGCATGGGGACAAGGTGCTTTTCCTGGGGAATCCCCCTGGAAAAGCACCCTCCCAATGCGGAGGGCATGCGGCCTGGTATGGTGGATCGAGGCATGCCAGGCTGCTGCCCGCATCAGGGAACTGGTATGGACATTTTTGGCTTTTTTGGCCTTGGGGTCCCCCTTCAAATTCCTAGCAGACCTAAAGTTCTGGTATGAATTGTCGGGGGAGCCGCATACTGTTTTGTTTATTAATATTATTTCTGTGGAATGTTTAACACTCTAGTGCAGGGGTGCCCAAATTTTTTTGTGTAAAGATCTACTTTTCAAATGACGAGCTAAATGAGATCTACCAATGAAAAAAACCTCCCTCACTCTCTCTCTCCTGGCTGTCTCTCCTCGCTCTCTCTCTCCTGGCTGTCTCTCCTCTCTCTATCTTGGCTGTCTTTTTCCTTGCCCGCTCTCTCCTGGCTGTCATTCCTTGTTTTCTCTTTGCTGTCTCTCCTTGCCCTCTCCCCTGGCTGTCTCTCCTTGCTCTCTCTCCTGTCTGTCTCTCCCTGCTCTCTCTCCTGTCTGTCTCTCCCCTGGCTGTCTTTCCTCTCCTGGCTCACCTTGCTGTATTTTGCAAACAGTGCAGTGCAACAGGCTGTGTATACTAATATTCTTTGATGTAATACATAGCACTTCAACCACCAGTATCCACCAGAAAGGTGTCAGGCAGCAGACTCAGGCTAATAGGTAATCATGTGTGCACAGCGAAATAAATATACCAAAATGGAATAAAGGGGTCACCATTCACACCCTTTGTGATCTACCAGCATCAGCTTTGAGAGCTACTGGTAGATCACAATCTATCTAATGGGCACCCCTGCTCTAGTGTATTCTGTGACAGCTGTCAGATTCTTTGTCAGCCAAAAAGCAGAAGCTGTTACAGAATAACACACATCTCTCGGCTTCTTTCTTTGTTTAAATGTTGTAACAATATTCTGTTACTTTGTTTTTATTCAGGATACAAGTCCTGAGAGTTGTAAATGACAGCTCTCCTGCTTCTGTGTTTCATTCCGAATTAAATTCTGATGTATCCGAATTTCGTTATCAAACGTGTGGATACATTCAGATTCGTTATTTCTGTAATTCGGAAATTCGTATGCATCCGAATTGACAAAAATTCATACGAATTTCAATTCGGAACGAAACGAATTGTACATGTCTACTGAAGAATCAATTGTTCAATATTGAATATATCATATGATTTTACCAGTATATTATTAACTGTACCCTACGCTCTTTACACCCAACAAAAACAACTTACTGGTAAATAAATTACTAAAACCTAACCACTAAAGGTAATGCCTACATTTAACTTTTCACCCTTAAAGTGATATTAGACTCTCAGAGATTTTTAAGAAAAAAAAATGCAGCTATATGAGACTTACTGCAGTAGATGCTTGTTCCTTGATTTTAACCATCTGCTTCTTTAATATCTTCTTTTTCTAAGTGGTGGCCAGGACTTCCGTTCTGAAAGTGACTCCATTCTCTTACTGTAGCTTATGGAGTCACCCTCTAGTACGCGCTTCCTTGCTGGAACTACATCATTTTGTATTCACGCTGCCTGCACCGCCATGCATAGGCAGTCCGACAACCATGGGAACGCCTCCTATTTTGACTAAGAGTGTGAGTCATCCAGATTGTTCTCCACCTAGACTACGTCATTTTTTAAAATGTTTTTTAAACAAACTTTGAGAGTTTAATATTACTTTAACTCCTAAACATAAACTTAATCCAACTCTTAAACTTAACTGTTACTCATTTACTAGGTTGAAACGCCACAGGGCAACACAATGAAATAATTGCACCACAAAGAGTGCACTGCTTTCAAACAATACAGTGTCAGATACAATATGTGGCTGGGGGTTTAATGTTGTTTAGGTTTTTTTTGTTTTCTTTCAATTGTTAAGCACAGTCCATAATTGTGAAGATACTGGTCCTAACTTTCACAACACAGTGGAGTGCCTTAACCACTTGCCGCGGGCTGCAGGCAGACCTTTAAAGGGTTCTCAATGCTAGGCATTGGAAGCAGGCTTCCAGATCATGAGATCCCTGTGATTGGCTGTCACAGAGGTCACATAATTGGGAGGCTGTCCTACCTGCTTTTCATCTTAAACTGTGACTGTAAGCTGTTGGTGACAGCTCGGTCAGTGCGCTGGGAGTGGACCAGTGAGTATGCTCTCAGCACAGAACAGCAGAGCCAACTGATGCATATGTGTGGCTGCTTAGTGTTAAGAGCCACCTGCGGTGCCTCGGCATATATATGTTATGTCGGCAGGAACAGGTTAAAGGGGTAAAGCCTGCTGCCTAACCAGTACTGCCAAAGACTTGGCTATACGGGATATCTTTGTGAAAAGCTTTTATATAATTATTTCCCACCCCAGGTTAAAGTGTATGTAAACCCTAACAATTAACTTTTCTTATTTTCCCTGTTAAATATAGCAATGAGTGTTTTGTTATATCTGTTCTTTCAGTGCAAAAAATATCTGCTGATCCTGGCAGAAATCTTACAAGCCAATAGCTTTTTGTGCTCTATGCTTCTGCTTACTGTTACCAGTTACCATTGTTCATAGTTCTCTCTGAACTACAGAACAACTTCCCCCTATGTTATGGAGATGAGAAAAGGGGTTCTTAGCCAATTTTCTGTCCTAGAGTGAAAGCGCTCACTCAATGTACTGTGTCTATGGAGGAGCAACTTTGTCACCCTAGGGTAGGAAGTGTGTTAATGGCAGGTTTACTAGGTAAAAATAAAAGCCTGCAAAACGACAACTCATTTAGCCACCACATGTAATGACTTTTAAACTATATTGCATTTTTGCTTTTGGATTTAGATACAATTTAAACGTATAAAAATAAAACATCAAATCATTAGTGGATGGCAAAAAAAAAATAATATATAAAATATGTGAAATTCTATGTGCACTCAAAAATATGTAAAATATGCTACACACAAATCCACAAAGAAAGGTTAAACTTCAAATAATAAACTACTCTGCAGCTGCTTCCTCTGCCCACACCCAAGCACAGCCTGCTAACCTCTTCTATGAAAGAATATCAAGTCGCTATGCTAAGGAGTGGTGGGAAACTACTCTGCAGCTGCTGTGGAACTACAACTCCCATGAGGTCCTGCAAGATCGACAGTTGCAGGCATGACTCCCAGTGGCAGAGGCATGTTGGGATTTGTAGTTAAAGCACAGCTAGAGGGCCACAGTTGCCCTCCCGTGGTTTAAACATTTCAGCTCTATGAACCTGTAAGATTGAATGAGAGAAAGGGAAAGAGTTTGCTTGTTAGTTTTGAAAGGAAAGACGGAAAAAGAGGAAATGAATAGGAGGTTAAAAATCTACAGGTATTAAGAAGTGGACCCTCCAACACCCCACTCGTTAAAGCTACAGAATACTCTGCTACTGAATATTTCCCTCTCTTTCTGATGAGTCAATCACTTGCCATTTAATCAAGCCCTTCCCCAGAGTGCACTGACTGATGATGGATGATTATACTTAGATTGGGATAGAAAAGCTACAGAGGAACTTTACACACCAATTTAACAGTCATTTTTAAAGCATGCCAATGGTCAAGGTTGCCAGGGTGTTCATTTCAGCTCTCAACCAAATTTTCAAGCCCTCAAAGGGCTGGTGTGATAGCTGATCACATGCAGCACCATGAAAACTGCAATCCAAATAGAGGCTAAGATGGCACCATCCTTGGCTGTAAAGGATAGGAGGGTGTAGTTCCACTTTTAGGAGAACATTATTCGGGATTATATTAGAATGGTGAACATGTTTAAAAAATAACATTTGTTACACACAGACACTCTTGAAAACATGTCCCTAATAGTCCCTATTTTGCTGCAGGTTAGGTTGGATTCTTTAAATCTAGCAGGTTCTGATAAGGCATAAATTACCATACAAAAAGTGTGCCAATTTCTATGGCTCGGTTCACACTTAGCGACAGCACACGCGACAACTGTGGCAAAGCTTATGCAGCATTTTCAGCTGGGAACTTTCTGGGTTTGTGTGGTTTTGACATGTAACAAGTAAAGGCACCGAAATGCGCATGCATGACACGCTTTTGGCATGCATTCACGGAAGGTCAAACTGTGAACCGGGCCTAAACAATTAAGAATTTAATATAAATCACTGGTTTGGCCTCATCTGGAATATGCAGTTCTGTTTTTGTCACCAATTCACAGAAAGGATGTCCTTGAACTAGAAATAGATCAGAGAAGGGCAAAGGAATGAATAAGGGAGCTGGAGGACATCAGTTATGAGGAAAGATCACAAAGATTACATGTATTCACTTTAGAGAAGAGGCTGGTGGGGATGTGTGTATAATGTACAAATATATCAAAAGGTGATTATATAAACTGTAATAACCTTTTAACTCTAACATTCCTGAAGAAGACATGTGGCCATAATTTAAAATTGGATGAAAAGAAAGTATAAAGAAATATCTATTCCAGCGCTATAGACAGCTTCACACAATCCTCTCAGTGACCAAATCTTCACATATTCAGAGGCTGCTCCTCCGAAAGATCAAGGCTTCTCAGAGTACATGTAACAAAACACAAACAGCAGAGTGCTGTCTCCATGTGTAGAAACTCCTTTATTGAATGAATAATTAAAATAAACTATATATACTCACAGAAATATAATTCAGAAGGCCTTGATAAGTGCACTCTGTGGAATGCCACATACTCAGACACTGTGTATGTGGCATTCCACAATCTAATCTAAGACAGTATCTTGCTGGACAACATCAGACACTTTAATTTATTAGCTGGACAATATAGAGGCCGTTTTTAGTCTAGGTCCCATGTACACTATTGTGCTTCTGTAACATGCATGCTAAACTAATGTGCATTTCTGTGTGCTGCAGAGAAGGTTACCTGCACCTTTTTTGTTGCATTAAGCAGCCCATTCAATTGAATAGGCTGCCTTAATGCAAAGCATTTTAATGTGATAGTGTAAATGGGCCCTTAAAGGAGAACTATGAGGTGAGTGCTTTTCACTCACCTCATAGTTCTAGCCGACCTGTGACAATGAGACTGTCACAGGTCGGCTCAGTAGATCGGGAGGTGAGCGAACACATGCCGGTGTTCGCTCACTTCTCGATCCTTTCACGCCTCAGCTGTGACAGGGGAGGGTATGGATTCCCCCCTCCCTGCTCCGATCCGCCAGCGCTGACTGGCGGAACGGACGGGGAGGGGGCGGGTACAGCTGGCTCTGCCTCTAGATAGGCAGAGCCAGCTGTCACTCACGCAGCTGGGCGGGAGGATGCTAGTTTGTGTCCTCCCGTTACCCTAAGGAGAACTATGGGGAAAAGCCCCGACCCCATAGTTCTCCTTTAAAGCATATTAGCATTGCAGCTTACCAATTTTTAGATATGGAGACTGCATTAGTTTTC
>NW_017307715.1:389465-396951 GCF_000935625.1 Nanorana parkeri
GCTCCGATCCGCCAGCGCTGACTGGCGGAACGGACGGGGAGGGGGCGGGTACAGCTGGCTCTGCCTCTAGATAGGCAGAGCCAGCTGTCACTCACGCAGCTGGGCGGGAGGATGCTAGTTTGTGTCCTCCCGTTACCCTAAGGAGAACTATGGGGAAAAGCCCCGACCCCATAGTTCTCCTTTAAAGCATATTAGCATTGCAGCTTACCAATTTTTAGATATGGAGACTGCATTAGTTTTCTATTTTAGGGGGTGTCCTAATTTTCACCTGGTAATCCAGATTACAGATTTAATTTGTTAGTATACAGGGTGATAATGTTCAACAGGTTGACAATGCTACTGTCCAAGGATGGCACTGTTGCTTCCTAAGTCATAAAGTGTGTTAGTGCCTGGATCATCAGGTAAAATAAAATTTAAAAAAGCCTAATTGAAATTATGCAGCTGCAATATATTACATTTTTGTTTTTGGGTTTAGACACGCTTTGGCAGCTATAAGAGCTTCAGCTCTGTTTTCTCTTTAGGAACTTGGAAAGATAACATGTTATTTTAGCACAAGAAAAGTAGAAAGTGAGATAACACTACTTCACAGTAGCTGTAGCTGACTAAACATTCAGCTTCCTGCTGTATTGTTAGTGTCACTGCACCCGAAAGGGTTAACCTGCTGCTAGCACTGGTCACCAGATGACTGCTTCTCTTAGAACACAAGGCTTATTTATACAGATGAGTTCTTAAAAGTGGAATTTTCTATCCCCGTCCACTGAGTTATTTTGCCCCCTTTATAGCATATAACGTACATGAGTTTGTTTCTTAACAACTGTGATATCTTTATATGAGTGATTGCATACTTTAGTGTTGCACATGGAATGGTGTTTTGGAGCAATATGATTTCTGCAGGTATTGCATGTGTGAGCATGTCTGCACAAGGAAGGAAAAAATACATCTGTAAAGGGTACTTTGTGTGTCAGAATCAAACATCTGGATTTACAACTGTTTCTAATTACTTGACTGACTAGACTGTAAACTCAGGCTCTGGCATTAGAATCTCTCCTAGAGAGCTGCCCAAATCCTTACAGGCAGCTAATCAAAGGCACTGTGCAGGAGGATAGCTTGTGAGCCGGTTTTGGCCAGCTTTTGAGCACTGGAGCTCCAGTGTAAGCTGTGCTTTAAGAAAGAAGACTACGAGTACTGCCTGGAGTCTGTAGCAAACTCTTCTTACTAGATCAAGTATGCATGCTGGAGCTCTGGTCAACTTTGTGTGGGCTTCTGTCTTCTTCAGCCTTGTAGCCGCTGTGCCACAGAACCTCAAGTAAGTGCTTATTCCTTCTGAGGTTTGCTGATTACATATTGAATATGCTTAATATATGTGGTTTGGGAGCTTGCTGCGTAACCCAGAACTCTGATGTCTGTGATTGCATGTTTGTTTGCATATAGTAGTCCACAGCTGTCTGTACAGCTTTCTAAAGTAAAACCAGGCCTGATCCCGTGTTGATATATTATGCATTTGTGGATTAATTAGTAAACCTTCAAACAATACAATATTCTTCTTCACATTTTTATTTAAGTATCTGCGTACAAAAAACAGCCAACACTGCAAAGTTGAGAGTTATAAGCAAAATAAAGAGTTTTACATATGTGTATCATATTATAAGGTTTAAAACATAAAGGGAGAGGGGTGTTTGTTGGTTATGTCATTTTGAAATTGTAAAGTTTAACAGTCCTCCTTCTTTTTAGAATTCCATGTCTTCTTTGATTAATTTACGCATGGTGTCATTAACTGTTAAGCATCTATTCTCTATATCTATTTATACTGTACCTCTGTTCTAGTGTATTATGTTTTTTCAGTGTTCTGCTTTTGTATTAGTGTTGTGTGTGCTTATACTGTTGTAAAGGTAATGTGTTAGGATTGCTGTTATCTGTCACTGTTCAGACTTATAGCCAGCATTCGAGGATGCCAATGTCTAGCATTCAAAAATTGTACTATTCTAAGGCAAGGGTGCCATGGTGCATGATGCTGCAGAACTAGCACCACTTGGTCCCAGAGCTAGTACCACCTGCAGGAGTTGGGCAAAGGCAGCTTCTAGCAAACAATAGCCTTGGATGTAAAATATAAGACATCTTGGCAGATCCTCTTTCACTTCATTCTGTGGTTCCATTCATTCCCACCATTGGCAACTACAGCATGCTGAGTAGGAGTGGATCCAGACTTTTTTCATTCTATAAGAGGCTAGCGCTACTTCACAGCAATGGCTGTTTTTCTGAAGTAGCACCATACCATGTAGCTAGTTTGTATCCCTATACTGCTAACAAGTACAAACAAATAAATAGCTTTATATTCCGCACCTTGTGTTGCCCATATTTACTGATGTTACACACAGAAACCTCCTTTGAGCACCTGGGTAGTCCCAAATTCTGGGTATACCATTGAGTTGGAGCTGAAGCCACATCCCAACCTCCCACAAGGCAGTTAAAGTGCTACTTTACTCAACTGAAGGCATTTCTATTGATTTTTATTGGCTGGAGATATGGATGTAGAAAGGTTGGGCACATGACTTCAGCTATGAGCCAGTATTAAGTGTGAGTTCTCTAAAAAAAATTGTGGCAAGTAGCATTGGGCTTGCTAGGTGCATGGAAGTAGACTTTTTGTGCATAAGGGGTACTTCTGGGCACTATATGCTGATTGTCGTTAGGCCACATTATTTACAATTGCAGCAACGCCCAAAAACATGTAAGGGACTCCAGAGGAAGGGTGGGCTAACATTTCACCTCAGGGGTATGTCTTAGGACAGTTGTGGGATACAACTGATGTAAAGTTGGGTGCCAGACACTGTAAGCGGTTTTAAAGATTGTATTCCTCTGGCAGTTCACATGGGAGAGAGGCTTAAGAGCTATAGACACCAACCTCTCCCCAGTTTCACAGTGCAAAGAGCCTTTAAATTGAAAGCGGCAGAATTCAATATAATAGTCAGAATTCAATATAATAGTCTTAGGAAGCCAGGATCAGCAGCAGCACACACGGGCAGCAGCCCAGGGGTAAGAAACTCTCACAAGGTCAGTCCCAAATATTTATATCCTCCCAGGACGACCATGGGCAATGAACCACCTAGTGATTGGCCAAGGAGATAAAAATATTAATTTCGTAAGGCAGCATTATAAGATGTTCTGGCTCTATTGCCAGGCTCACACCCCAGCAGCAGTCAGAAGCAAACAATAACACTAAACTTAGGGGAGACCAAATGAGCACAGAATTATTAATGAAATTGACTGGCTAAAGTCTAGCAGAACTAAATTTTAGTCTCCCTGTTTAGGGTATGGTGGCTACATGTTTTTTTTTTTGTTTTTTTTTACAGTATGAGGTAGGCTTACCTGAAGGCCCTATGAATCAAAAGAAGTAAAGATTTTTTTTTCACCACTCTTGCACAAGCTTTTGAGTCATCTAGTGTGGGCAATGACAATTGTTCATATTTTGCATATTCTTATATTATGCTGTGAGATTATGTTTTACTGTTTTTGTTCTAGTAACCTACTAATGGAAAATACAATTTTGTTTTTTTATGTTGCAGAAGTATATCCTCACACACAAGTTGTAGATTATCAACTTCTGCATCAGAAAGCCGGTGTAGGACTCCGGATGGTTTAATTTGCAGTGGCAGGGGAAAATGTGACTGTGGGGTGTGCATATGTGAAGTGAAAGAAGCCGGAAAATATTATGGACCTTTATGTGAGTGCCATGACTGGGTCTGCCACACTTATGATGGTCAAGTTTGTGGAGGTAAGATTATTAGCATGGCAACAACAAAGGATATTGTGTATGCATTGAACAATTAAGGAGTGTGTTCATACCATAAGTACTGTAGAAAAACTTTATAAAGCCTTAACACTTCTGTAATGGCAATCTAGTACATCTGCCAGAAGGTCTAGATACCTGGTGTGGCAATTTGAGAGGATACCCTAAAGGTCTGCAGTAGGTTCATTTAGATATTTCAGACCTCAATATTTTGGACTGTTCTTGCTATTTGCTAGCCTGTGTCCCTGTAATAAGCAAAAATGTGTATCCAGATCTTTTTCTAGGCATGGTGCAGGAGTTGGAGTAATTGGGTAATTGAGTAAGCTTTATTGTGTTTATATCATAGAGAGTATAGCAGTAGCTTTACTCCTGTTCTTGTAGCAGGTGTTTAACATACGGAAGGCAGGTTGCTAAAGAAAGTACAACACACCCCTCCAATTTATATACAATAAAGTTTGTTGTATGCAAAAAATCTTAGTAATTTATTCATACCCTGATAATCTAAAGGTTTTAAGTAATGCATGTCCAGGTTCAGTTTTGGAATCATCACTCTTCAATTTGCCTTTGAATGTAATAGATTGGGTTTAAAAGTACTGTTTCTGTGTTTGCATATGGCAGAATACTATATAGTGCCCAAAAAATTCTTGCAAGAGGTTTCCAACTTTTAAGCTATGCTTTTAAGCAAATTGGTAAAGCCAGTAGCTACTTGATAGATAAGGTTCAATGTGGATAAATGCAAGGTTTTTTTCTCTGGGGGCTAAAAACAAGCATGCAACCTACAATCTTGGGTGGGATTGCAATCTACCCGTAGATCACCCAACGGTGCCAACTGGTATTTTTGGGACCAAAGCAGACCACAAAGCTAGTAAAGGCAAGTAGAAAGAAGATGGGTGCCACCTAATTGTAGATATTACAGCCAACATGGAAAACTCATGACATGATTATGCATATAGCAATAAATGGTTAAGCCTGTAATGGTGTGTACTGTTTGCACTGTTTGCTTTAGACCTGTTGAAGCGGTCCCAGATGCACATTGGGGGTAACCATATTTCTTGATACATAGGTTCTGTGTCCTTAACGCTGATTGTGTTCAAACTGGCAATGAATTGTTTTTTTTTTCCATTCACATGCTTAAGGTCCATGAGACTTTGCTCATACCAACCCACATACTACAAACTGGAGTTGTCTACTACTGCTATTTGTTGTTTAAGTAATTAATAAAAATAAATGTACATCGCACTAGTGTTCATAAACGTGAACCCCATTCAGTACATCAATAAGATGTGTAAAGTGTCATGAATCTAAGTATAAATAAACAAACAAACGTGATGTCATATACATTACATAGATAAAAATAAATCTTTCAATTTCCCATATAAGTCCTTAGTGCATCTGTATAAAGTGCTAGTGTGCATAGATCCACAGTGTACAACAAATCCTCTGAAAACGTGCTCCAAACTCCCGGTGTATAAATAATTGAGAACGCACTCACCAGAAATCCATGACCATATACCTTAATGGTCAATAAACACAAAAAAGGTGAGTGTCCTTTGTGGATGGGATACTTGCTCTTCAAGTTTGACAAATGCTCCTACCCGCATTAGACGGCCAATGCAGCTCGCTCAGCTGAAGAAAGGGAGGAAATAATATGCAAATGGTGAAGTAAGTAAATAGATTTAATGCAACGGTAAAAAGCACAACAATTCCCCGATTGGGAACGCCATATAACAAACAATCAATCAATACCTATGAACGAACTTGAAACCAGAAATTTTGGTTCCAATTCGTTCAGATGAATTGATTGATTGGGAATGATAATATAACAATCGGGGGAATATCCTCTGCTGATCGGAACAGATGTCACTGTTGTGACATCAGTATCCATCCAGATTTTTCCTCCGGTGGAGAAAAAAACCTGAAATAACAGGACCCATGTTGGTCTATGGGCAATTGGATGTAAACAGACATGTATCCATTTACTTCAGATTACCCCCGATCCACCACAATCAGATCCACCAAATCAGATCCACCTTTGTTTTTGCGGACATGGCCAGAGTTGGGGGTAATCAAATATAATTGGACACCTATCCATTTAGATCAAGCTGCCTATAAACTAACACTGGGCTTCCGGTCAGATCTGCCTGAAAAACTGACAGGTGGACCTGATCAGAAAGCACATCTGAAAGGGGCCTAACTATTTCAGTATGGCAGGGAGATCTTGCTGCTGGAGTCCCAAAAAGATGCAAAGACCTGTAGGTGATTCAGCCTATTACATATCTACCTGTAATATGACTTTTATGCCAGGGCTGCCTTACTTTCCTTCTGGGACTGATTTCATACTGGCACCTCCGAGAACTGTCCTTTAGCTGTAACCACTGTTCTAGTGGTTAGACTGAACTGTAATTTATATTGCCTATAATACTGGTAGCAGTTTTTAGTGGTTTTTTACCCATTTCAGTGGTTTTTACAGTTTTTTTTACAGTGGGCAGTGAGGAGTGCAACTAGTACCAAATTTGAGAACTTCTCTGTATATCTGTTTCTAAGTAGAACATCTGGAAATCACTAAATTGGATATCTGTTCTAATTGGCAAGGGTCTAAAAGATATGCTTTTTTTATTTCTGCTTGAATGTTCTGTGTAATATGGGGTATTATTCATCTATGAGAATGTTTTTATATCTGATATGATACAGGCTGGTAAACAAACAGGGTAAACGTTTCCCCTTAAACTCCAAAAGAGTTCTCAGATCGAGGTATGTTATTAGTGCTTTAGGGGTAGTTATTTTAGCAGTTCTCGAGGGTGGATTGTCATGCTGAATGTGGAAAGAATGTATCTTTTTTTTATTGGCTGTGGGGGAAGGGAGCCCTAGGCATGTGGACTGAAAAATTCGAACTAGTTTCACACCAACGTGTCAGTTTCAAAGCCAAAAAACACAATTAGATCAGCTTCAGTGTAAGAGGAATTCCGTTAGGAAAGAAATAGCTGCAAGACATTCCAGCCAAGGGATTGGCATAACTGTGTAGGAAACATATATTTCTAATGGAGACTTGTCAAATGTTTCAGAGCCATGCAAAGAAGGTTAGCATACAATGTATAGGATTTGGCTTTTCACTTTCTGTGTCTAAAAATTGAAACCTGCAAAACATTAAAAGGTAAAAGCCAACAAATGATCAGATCTAATGCTGTCTCAGCCATTGAAACGCTGCTACTAAGAAAGTCCAATCTTTTCATTAAAGTTATAGGGTAACTATAAGCAAAACAAGAAATTATATATATGCTTCAGTCTGTCTCTGGCATTAACACAGCAGTTTTTGTCCCCTTGTAACATAGTTTCGTAACCTGTTGATCCTACCAGCAGAGTGTTTTTTTTGCATTTCCTGAAATAGAGTGACAACACTGTTCATCTGTATAAATCCTGTATAATAATAATCTAGTCACACAACAGCAGTGTTATTCTGAGGAAGGTAGTTTTATTAAATGTAGGTACTGTATGTATATGGTTTTGTTTATGGAGGTTTTTTTTCTCTCCCCCCCCCCTCTCAAAATAGAGTGACAACACTGTTCATCTGTATAAATCCTGTATAATAATAATCTAGTCACACAACAGCAGTGTTATTCTGAGGAAGGTAGTTTTATTAAATGTAGGTACTGTAGGTATAGGGTTTTGTTTATGGAGGTTTTTTTTCTCTCCCCCCCCCCTCTC
>NW_017307715.1:399481-401372 GCF_000935625.1 Nanorana parkeri
TCCCCCCCCCCCCCCTCTCTCTCTCTCTCTCTCTCTCTCCCCCCCTCTATCTCTCCCTCTCTTGATTGACTTGTTTCTCTTTTCAACCTGACTGACTATGTAACAGCTGAACTGTCGAGATTGCCTACTCGTCTTATATATGCACGTACTGCAGTATTAAAGTGGACTTTTACCCCCTTTCACTAAAAATTACATCAGCATGCAGCTATGCATACCGATATGAAATCTTCTTTTCTTTTACTTACAATTATTGTTTTTCCACTTCCTGGTCCTCTTGGGTATTAGTGATACATCCTGTGCCCAAGTGCTTCCAATCCTTGGAAGCTTACAACACTGGGAAATCCCATCTAATCTCACAAGATCTCAAGGAAATGCATTTTCCTCTCCTGAGATGATGTGCATGAGTTCCAGGAAGTAAAGGGAGATCTAATAATCTGCCCTTAGTAAAAATGGCCACTGTGAGAAGAATGGGGAAGAAGAGAAAAACGTGGTATGCAAAGAATATAAAGCCTGCAATTATTTATAGGTATCTGTTTTATAGATTGTCGTTACTAGACATTTCTATGGGTGTATTTGTTATTTTACCTATATGGGTAAAGGTTCTCTTTAAATTTACTTTAATGCAAAACTCAGTGATAAGCAAATATTGTCTAAATACAAGAGGCATGTGTATTCTTACATGAATTATGCTGTGCTTTGTGTTTTTTCCCCCAGATCTGTATAGTAATCCAATATGAAACTTTGCTGGGCAGGAGCTTCCTGCAATACAGGCTGATCACTGTTGCTCTCTCCCCTTGTGCAGGGCAACTGGTTTTGTCTCCGCCCCCTCTTGTAGATTTCCGCAGGCAGCCTGTAGTGGGTGGTCCTGTGGGTCCCTCCCACAGTCCTGCTTTCTGTTCAGGTATGTTCAGTACAGTGATGATGTCACTGCTAAATTTACGAGGTAATATCTGGGTTTCGAAATGCATCTGTTGCACACAAAGTGGATTTGTATACTGGCCAGCTAGTCACGCTGAAAGAGAAAAGGGCCTTGCCCAAACTTTTGCCACGAGTTTTAAAGCATTCAGTCGATTAAAATGTATGTATGTATGTATGTATGTATGTATGTATGTATGTATGTATGTATGTATGTGTGCTTTAGCATTAACAGTACCCTTGACTGGAAACACCTGAACTCAATAAATTTGGAGGGGTGTTCACATACCTTTGGCCATAGTGTAGGTGTGATGATCTAGTGTCCACAACTTTTTGATATATATGTTCTACAGTCAGAAAGATGACACCCCTCTTTTTTTTCCAGATTTGCAGTTTTCCGTGTTGGCTTTTCACCCTCAGCCTGCTTACTGGGCAATGAAGCATCATCACAATAATAGGGATGAGTGCAATTAGAAGTTTTCACTTCGTGTAAATTTTAGTGAAAAATAAAAAGGCATTTGGATAAAATGTTACATCTTTAAACAAATACATAGTCAGTGGGAAAGGCTAAATTAAAGGGGTTTTTGATCACAAAGTCACCATGTGATCACCATGTCAGCTTTGTTGATAAACAAAGGGTTAGCGTCAGGATTGGTTTTGTTTAATAACGAAGCCATTGATCACTTTAAAACAAAGCCGCATGATTTATTTTTAATGCAAATTTCTCCAAAGCAGTCTATACGTGGAAATTTGAGACTAATATGAAAATCGGCAAATGCACTGCAAAATTAGTTTTGGCAAAATCACTTCACTCATCCCTACACAGTATTGATTAAAGTAGCTGCAATGTTTAGCCACTCTTGTAATTTACACATCTTTGCCACAATGCAAGTGACACCACTGTTTTCTATCTTTGCCTTCCTCTGTCACATGGCTGATGTTTCAAAATGGATCTGGTGGATCTGTACAGGGGCAT
>NW_017307715.1:401409-406609 GCF_000935625.1 Nanorana parkeri
GTATCAACTGTGACAACGTATTTATCAAGGACAGGCAGCAGGAGAGCTGCAAGCATAGTCAGTACACCTTTACTCAGAAATAGTGCTTTGTGCTCCCTACAAAGTTAGTGACATGATCAAGTACAAGGTCATTTGCCATGGGATCTCATTTTCAGGGGCTTAGATACTGTTTAGGCAGAAATGATAAGTCGTTACTTCTGCATGATCCTTTACCTTTTAACAATGATTACAAGAATAAATCTCAGATAAATGTAAAATTGGCATGAACAAACTTCTTAAACCCAAGCTACAATTTGCCCCAGCAATCCATTTTAGGTTTTAAAATCTGCTGCAATTTGCACATTTTCATATTATGGACCTTTCTGTTTTAGACGAAAACTGGGTAAAAAATGTTTCCTCTTGAGCTGTGCTTCCTGTATGTAAAAATGTGGTAGTCTTTCTAGCTGATAGGAATGCATTGATTAATGTGGCCTACAAGGTTTTATACCTTTTTATTTATGCCTCTACCAAATAATTTCGGATTAATTTGTCCCCTACTGATGAAGCCCTCCTATCCAATCAACAATGACTCATGCTAAATTATAGAGGGTTCACTCTAGGACTTCAAGTCAAGTGTGGTGTTCTGTTACCGAAATTCTGAATCTTATCTAAAAAAATTTACTTTGAAACTCTTCCATCTTTCAGTGTGAAAGGTGTCATCATCACCTTTACTTAAGAGAGAATTTGAGAGTCTCTACATTAAAGAGGAACTCCAGGAATTGTAAAAATTATCCTTGCAGTGGGGCTACCCCCACACTGCAAAGGTGAACTACTAGGGGCTAAAATAAAGAAGGTATACTCACCTGATCCTCAGTCCCACCTGGCTGCTAGACCGGTCCTTACAGCCTCTTCCATCCCCAGCGGTCTAAGGACCTGTGATGTCATTACATCTAATGCGAGTGCATTAGATGTGAGAAAACAGAGGGACATTCCACCACCAGATTGGAGGGGGGCAGAGGTGAGCACTGACTACCATAGGACCAAGGATCAAGTTGTATATCTTCTTATTCCGTCCCCTAGACCAAAACGAGCAGTTAACCCTTGAAATTGTTAATTTTTGGCTTTTTCTGGAGTTCCTCTTTAAGAGTTTTTTTTTAACCTTTCTCCCAGATATTTCTAAAGTCTGCTTTGTTGATGGAGCCCAGAATTCTTCATCTTCAGTTCTGCAACTTCCCATTTAGTTTGTTGACAGCATGCTGTCCTTTCACCAAGGTGGTGGCAGAAATGATGGCTTTTCCTCAGTCTCCAGCAAACTATTTTCATCCCCTAACTTAATAGTTGTGGACGGGAGGGCTCAGCTAACATCTCAGATTGGGATGGTTTCCAGCCACTTGTGAGATTTAAATTGGAGAATAAAATCATTCTGGCTTAGACAAAGATATTTATGGGAATCCAATTACATTTCATATTACAGACCTCCTTTCCAGGCTTGTCTATGGCAGTGGTTCACAATCATAGAGCTCAGTAAATTTGTCCAAAACCTTTTATGCCCCAACATGGCCACAATCAATGGGTAGACTGCAATTGACCTGTTGTCCCCCCCATTCTAAATCTTTACTATTTTATCCAAAACAAAAGAAAAGAGGATGGTGAATGCATACACTTTAAATCCATATATTATTCTAATCATAGGAAGCTATAGGGCTGATCCATTACAAATTAAGAGAAGAAAACTAGCACATCATTGCAGTTGTATCCTATAGCATCCAATCAGAAATCTGGTTTATGTTGTACAGTAATATCTGGTTGTTTCCTATTAGCAATAACTCACATTCTGTTATTTTTAATTCTCATTTGTAATGTAGTGTAAACTCCCTAGCACAGACATTTTTGTGTCAGTAACTGGATACTTCATATGAATGCAAACCAATCAGAATAGATACAAACATGCAACAAGCAAGTTTCAACTGGGAATCAATGATGGCAGTGTGCGGCTCCAGTATTAGATAAGAGCTCAGGAGAAAAATGTAAAAATGAGTGCAAACCTTAAGCTGGACACCCCCAGCGCAGCACACACATACACACAACATCCCATCAGTAGCTTGCATGCTTCTCTGCCAGCCTACAAGGTACACTGCAGCTTGGTCGGATGCAGCTTGGGATGGTTTTACTCCCTGGACAATTCTTTTCTTCAGTCTAGGTGAAACCTTTATTTTTGGGATTGTTGGAAGGGTGCTCAGAGGTTGTCCAGGAATATTTCCTTAGTTCAGGAAGATCCTCTAAGAATTATGAGAGATGCCAAACTACAGTATGTTTGCTGGGCAGTACAGATCCAGGATGATTTTCACTAAAGTGATAGATGGGGGTTAAAGGTACACTTTGTGGAATTGATGATACTGCAACAGATTCTAGACTTGGCAAGAAACAAACCCCTTAATACAGGGGTTGAAAATGTTTCTGTGAATCTAGGAGCCAGAAAAAAAAGTTAGGAGCCAGATTTTTTTTTTTTTAATGCACATTCTCGGGTGCGGGGAAATTCATTTTTGTACCTTTAATTTATTTAACTTTATTTTTTAAACTTTATTTTTTACCTGATTGCTATCACATTGGGGACTCACAAGCCCCCTATGTAATAGCACTTTGGAGATGACAGGTTCTCTTTAAGGGGACATTAGGGTCTATTATACCCCAAATGTCACCTCTCCACTTCACTGGGAAATTACAGCTGCCTGCTGAGGCAGCTGAATATAAACACAGCAGGCAGTGGCTGGGAAATATATCCAGCCTGCTATTGGCTATTTCAAATTGCACTAGCCAATAGCAGGCTGACTATTGCACCTGCCCACTGCCTTCTGTCAATCAGCAGAGGAGGGAAGTTCTCCTTCAGGTCCTCCTCTGCTATTTGACAGCAGGCAGTGGGCGGGTGCAATAGCCAGCCTGCTACTGGCTAGTGCAATTTAAAATAACCAATATCAGGTTGGCTATTGCTCCCAGCCACTGGATGGGACACTTATTTCCAGCTTTCCGGAGCCGGCGACAACTGTCCCATCAAGCGGCTGAGAGCCGCTGAATGGGAAGAGGGGGCAGCAAAGGCGCAGCAGGGGCGCAGGGCAGGGGGAAGGGGGCAGCTGGGACTCAACGGTGCAGAGGGAGGCGGGGCACAGTGGCTGACAGCGATCTCTCCTACCTGCTGGGCGCCAGCTGAAACAGTCTGAACCTCGCTGCCGACACAGGACAGAAAGCAGCAGTGTTTGAAGGGAATACAGACTGCTACAGCCGGTGCCCAGGAGGGAGGAGGACGGGAGAGCAGAGCTGATTGTGGTGGCAGAGGAGGCGGAGGCAGCAGTGGGGGACAGTGAACAGGATGACAAATGCCCAGGCGCCAGGATGCAATTTTTAGTCACCATGGCAACCTGGCATTAGACAACATACCGGCAGTAACCAACAGTCTGTTCCAAGTGTTGCTTTGAATCTTTACAATCCATTTGAGAGCTCTTAAAAACATTATGGTGAATTTCTTGATTTGCCATGGTTAAAAAAAGGAAATAGGACTCTAAATTGTCAGGTTCCAGAGATCTGTTCCAAGTGGAGTCCTTTAGAGAGACAGAATAATTGTCCAGCCTGCCAAGAGGTCCCACCCATCACCTTAACTTCCTCACCAGTAGTCTTGTTATCCAGTATCAGGTAGAAATCTCACAGCCAGAAAAAACATAGGGACCCAGTAAGAGATGTGCAAGCAGTCTACCACCAGGAATATAGATAGGCAGTAAATACAGCAATTAAAAGAGTAACTCACATTAAGGTGCAAAACAGGGTCAGTAACCGGAAAGCAGAATAGTGCAGTACAAGGGGGAATAGCAGATCAACATTAGAATCCAGGCTGGGTCAGCAACTAACAGAAGCCAACAGTGCCGAGGGAAAATCAAGGAGCAGTAATGTCAGAATCCAGGCTGGGTCAGCAACAAACAGAAAGCACAGTACCAAGGGATAATCCAGAAGCAGATGAGGGACAAGAGAAGTACGGCAATTAGTAGTCCAACATCAGTACATAAGCACACCCAGGACGCATAAAGCAGAACCTATACATGGGCACAGACAGGAACAGGAAATCACTATTTATTGAGAGTAACTGCCTGCTGCTGACCAGTAGGAGATGCCAGAGACACAGAGAGTGCAGCTAGTCAGAACCGAGAAGTCTAGCACAAAATAAGAGCCCTATAATGGCTCCAGAGGAAAGCAAATTACCCAAAAATAAAAGGTCCCAGGATTGATCTAAGGTGAGGTCATGAATATCTATTTCAAGGTCCTCTTCTCCATCCATGGGTACAAAAGTAAAAACTAATTGCAATGAGACTGAGCAAAAGAAAGGGGTTATTAGACCACGTGATTCAGGCTTTTTTAAACTTCAGTTCAGCTATTTGGTTGGGAAAAGATAGAGTTCAAAGTAATTTGATTCCAATGATAGGTAGGCTGGTTGTTACAGTGACATAAATGATGGGCAATTCTATGCTAACTTTAACAGTGCTTAATAAAGAGCACCTCCATGCGTTCAGCACTTTTCAAAAATTAACCTCAGCTACAAACCAGAAGCTGCTCTAACTAGGACTTTTACTTGACAGGTTAAAAAAACACAAAACGTACAAACAGCGCTCTTGTAATGGTAATAAGGGGGTGAACAGTGTATGACCCTAGATCGTGTGCAGCCCTGAAACCCAGGAGGAGTGCCTGTGTATCTGCAAACTTGAAACAAAAAAACCCAAAAGGGCGCAACACTGGGTGGGCTAACTGACCGGGTCGGGAGACCCAGGGAAAATGACAGGAAAATAGTGTGACAATGGGTGCAATGGGCGAAAAACCAATGGATAGCTGAGGAAAAAGAATAAGCACTTACATTTTAATTCATGGGACCAGAGGATGGACGGCCGGTGCAAAGGATCGGGTCATCCGTGGTATCTACCTGGATCCACACGGGGAGAGGAGGCTGTGGGCGAGGAAGAAAAGGGGGGGAAAAGAGCAACCACAGGAATGGGGACTCAGTCCGTGGCCCGCTGTGTGAGTCCAGGGGCTGAGTAGTGTGGGAAAGAATCAGCGGTGTCAAAAGCAGGCAGAGCTGCTGTGACCGCGGCTGCGGCTCGTGCTGCTCGGTCACTGTCGGCGCAGGCTGGGGTAGTGTGCGGGTGCCGTGGGCTGAGAGTTGTCAGCTATCAGTCGGGTCTGTGAT
>NW_017307715.1:406799-417542 GCF_000935625.1 Nanorana parkeri
TGCCGCTCGTGCTGCTCGGTCACTGTCGGCGCAGGCTGGGGTAGTGTGCGGGTGCCGTGGGCTGAGAGTTGTCAGCTATCAGTCGGGTCTGTGATGGGAAGGCGGAGTGGAAAGGCAGTGAGCAACGCGTTTCGAGGCGTGATACCTCTTTTTCAAGCTCGAGAAGGAACATATCGTGGCGGCGGGAAACCGCCGATTTAAATGTGACAGCTGGGTGGAGCTTAGTGACAGTGGGCGGGGGAGCCGCACGCTCGAAGTAGTGGAGCCTCGGCATGTGTAATATTCGGTAAGAGCTAATGCTACACTAGCCAGGTTGAACAATTGGGGGCAACTTGGGGGTGGATCTATAGCCCCTATTCTGTCCGTAGGGGAGCGTGCCATGGGCATAACAGACATGGATAGTGAGTCACCACCGGGGGGAGGCATTAGAAATGTCTTAAAGGACGCTCTAAGGTTGATTGTCTAATTGTATACAATCTTAGAAGGGGGGACAATTCGTGGTGTGTGTGTGTGTGTGTGTTAAAATAGATCTCTAATTATGTATGGTAATTCTATTGCAGATTTGAGAGGGGGCTGCTGAAAGGGAGCAGTAAATACGGGTATTTCGTCTCGGGGACCTGTCTACCATATATTGTTTTTAATATATTGTTTTGATAACGCAAAGAAATAGTTAAAAATGAGATTTGGGGAGGATCTCAATGGGAATAAAAAATTAGGACATGAATAATGAGCTATAAGAGATGAATAAAAACTATAGGTTTTAAAAATATGAGTATAAAAATAGACAACATTAAAACGAGTATTTAAAACGAATGATGAAAAAAATGCTTAAAAAGACTATCATGGGAACGCGTGGGTCATACTGATATGTGAAAGAGCGTAACACAATTTAAACTGAGGCTGAGTTCGTGGAGGGGAACATAGGGTATGTGGGGGACTGATTGGTCTGGGTATTCAGGGTGCCGATGGGCCGTGGGTGGGCATCGTTTATAGAATGGTCAAAATTTCCAGTTCTTCATTTAGTCCTGTTGGAATAATGAAGTGACGTCAAGGGACAGTCAGGTGTATGAGGGGTGCCATTGATACTTCGAGAGAATCTGTATCAGATGGCCAGAGTCTTTGATGTATGAGGGTAGGTTGGTTACCAAGGGTTGCAAGAAATGATCAATATACACTGATAGTCCACTCGTGAGGCTATCAGTACTGGCGATGATAGGTCACCCAGGGGGTCGAGTGGTGTTCTTATGGTTTTGGGAAGATGGTAAAATACGGAGTGTTGGGGTGCTGTGGGTATAGGATTGCCCTTTCTTTTTTGGTCACAATTGATTCATTGGAAGCTATTTCCAAGAGGTGGAAAAGTTCAATCTTGTACGTGTCAAGGGGGTCTATGGGTAAAACTGAATAGGTGGACTGGTCACCTAGCAGCCTGTGGGCTTCAGCAAGGTAGTCGTGGCGGTTCTGGACCATGATGCCGCCGCCTTTGTCTGCCTGTTTAATGATTAGGTCATGATTGGAGGCGAGTTCTTTCAGGGCTCTAGATTCAGTGAAACTGAGGTTGTGATGGTGATGTGGGGCTTTTTTACACATAGATAGAAGGTCTGAGTAAGTGACATGGTAAAATGTATCTATAAAGGAACCTTTGGAGTGTAACGGATAGAAAGTGGATTTGGGTTTAAAAGGTGTGTGGATAATGTCAGCCTCAAGCAGAGTGTCTGTTGTGTAACTGTATGAGGAATGGGGATCTGCTAGATCACAAAGAATCTCTAGTGTGTCGGAATCGGTGTCATCCATGGGGGAGGTAATGGATGTATTGGGGGACGCTGAGGTGATGGGCACTGTGTGTGTAATCATCTTTTTGTTGCCATAGTGTCTTTTGAGTGTTAGATTGCGAATAAACCTGTTAAGGTCAACAAACAAAGTGAAAGAACTCGCCTCCAATCATGACCTAATCATTAAACAGGCAGACAAAGGCGGCGGCATCGTGGTCGCACCATCCGTCCGCTGAGAAAGAGGATAGGAGATCATAGACGCTTCATCGCTGACGGCAACTGTGATCACAGCGTCCCTAGACACTTCGCAGCAAAACACGGCAAACGCATCCAGGATCTTTGCGTTTTCGCCATAGAACAAATTCCTGACCATTTCTCCCCAGCCGAACGTTTCCAAAAGCTATGCAGACAAGAAACATTCTGGATATACAAACTGAATACCCTTGTTCCAACAGGACTAAATGAAGAACTGGAAATTTTGACCATTCTATAAACGATGCCCACCCACGGTCCATCGACACCCTGAATACCCAAACCAATCGGTCCCCCACATACCCTATGTTCCCCTCCACGAACTCAGCCTCAGTTTAAATTGTGTTACGCTCTTTCACATATCAGTATGACCCACGCGTTCCCATGATAGACTTTAAGCATTTTTTTCATCATTCGTTTAAACATTCGTTTTAAATACTCGTTTTAATAAATGTTGTCTATTTTTATACTCATATTTTTAAAACCTATAGTTTTTATTCATCTCTTATAGCTCATTATTCATGTCCTAATTTTTTATTCCCATTGAGATCCTCCCCAAATCTAATTTTTTTTTAAATTCAAAAGCTTTTATTGAAAACGTCAGGCAATACAGTAGACATACAGTGGTAATACAGTACACTACAAGTATAATCCGAACAAACAGTCACACTGACATCTTCCATCTATCAGCGATAAAAGCTTCGAAAAGTAACAACACTCCAAGCATTTAACTATATCCGCGTCAATAACAGGGCTCCAGCGCATGATGGGGAAAATACACTGTGAAGAATGCTTGGGGAGCCAAGTGCTCTAAACATCTCAGGGCAGATAGACATAGTCAAGAATGTCAATGATAAGTCGCTAAGTGTAACATCTGCTGCCATAGTGATGAGGGCTGCATTGTGACCTCCCAGCCCCCCCTGTGTACTACTTCTGGAGTGCTTGATCAGGTTATGAGAAGGTAAGGCAGTGAAGAACAGAGCAGAGCAAGCCAAGGTGGGGAGGTATAACAAAAGCAGGGGAAGAGAGAGAGGGATGGGGTAGGGGAGGGAACAAGGGGCTTGGGCCCCCGTGATGGTTTCCCAGGCCATCTGTCCACCGCGAAGTCAGTCGGACTGGGTGCATTTCATAGGGTCATGTGCCGGAGGTAGTCATCTGTATCTCGGAAGTAGACCCACGGTCTCCAAGTGGAGTTAAACCGCTCTTCAGTGTTTTTCAGGGAGGCCGTCAGATCCTCCATCTGATAGCTTTGGTACACCAGGGTGAACGACACCTGTATAGAGGGAGGCTGGGGAGACTTCCAAAGCACTGGGATACATGCCCGCGCTGCATTCACGAGATGCACCGTAAGGGAGGATTTGTATTTGGCCAGTGAGCGTTTGGGCAGGTGCAATAGGCAGGCGGCTGGGTTGTCGTGCAGGTCAACCATGGTAAGGGAGCGCACCACCTCGGCCACGGTGTTCCAGAAGCTGCGCAGCTTTGCACAGGACCAGAAGATGTGCAGGAGAGTGCCCGGGGAGGCAGAGCATCTCCAGCACATAGGGGAAATGGAGGCATCAAACTTATGTAGAACGGTGGGCACTCTGTACCATCGCGTTAGGAGCTTGTAACCCGCTTCCTGGTATTTGTTTGCCATTGACGATTTGTGGGCAATAGCTAGCAATATCCAGGATAGCATATTTGGCCCTAGCCCGACATGGCGTAATGTGGATCGTAAGAATCCCCAGTCTACCCTGTCGAAGGCCTTTTCCGCGTCTGTCGACAGCAGCATCATAGGTGTAGCGTGGGTTCGAGCATGGTGGATGGCATTGAGGACTCTGGCAGTGTTGTCTCTGGCCTCCCTCCCCGGAATGAACCCCACCTGGTCCAGATGTATTAGCTTAGGCAGATATGGGAGAAGTCTATTTGTTATTGTTATTATTTTGGCAAACAATTTCAGGTCCGCATTCAGTAGTGCAATTGGGCGATAACTGCCGCACTGAGTGGGATCCTTGTCTGGTTTTGGAATGACCACTATGTGAGACCTCAGCGCGTCCGCCGGCATGGGGGCCCCCGCGACGATGGCGTTAAAGGCGGCCAGAAAGGGGGTTGTGAGGTCCGCTAAAAAGGTCTTATAATAGGCCAGCGTAAACCCGTCGGGGCCCTGCCGGCGGAGGACTGCTTAGTTGCTGCAATCAATTCCTCTTTGGTGACTGGGAGTTCCATCTGAGCCCTATCATCAGCCGACAGGGTCGGCATCCCTGAGCGCCTCAGGAAGGATTCGATTGCTGCGGCGGGAGTGGGTGAGTTGGGAGGGTCTGGCCGTAGGTTATATAAGTTATCGTAGTAGGTTCTGAACTCTGCCGCTATGTCACCGGAAAGGAGTGCTAACCCACCCGTGGAAGACTGGATACGTGGGATAAAAGTTTTGGTTTGCGGGCCCCTAAGGGCTCTGGCCAGTAACCTGCCAGGTTTGTTTGAATACTCGTAGAGAGTACGTTTACCCCGCAATAAACGTTGTTTAGTTTTTGCAAACAGAAGTTCGTTAAGCTCTTCCCGCACCCGTATCAGCCTGCGATAGGTAAGGAAGGCCAGTGATTGCTTGTGCAGCAACTCCAGTTCTCGCAGTTCCTTAAACAGTTCCCCCACCCGCTGGCCCCTCTCTCGCTTCCTACGGGCCCCGTGCTTAATCAGAACACCACGTATGACACATTTATGTGCTTCCCACGTGGACAGGGGGGACGACACCGAGCCATTATTTAACAAGAAGAAGGAGCGCAGTTCACACTCGAGGTCATCTCTAATTAGACGGTCCTGTAAAAGGGACTCATTTAGTCTCCAGGAGGAGCTCGAGGAGGTGGGTGCCGAGAGATCGAGGGATGGATGGACTGGCGCGTGGTCGGAAAGGAGAATGTCCCCAATATCCGTCGAGATCACTGTGGGGAGATCACGGTGTTGTAGAAAGAAATAGTCTATCCTGGAGTATGCTTGGTGGGCAGCGGAATAGAAGGTGTAATCCCTATCTTGGGGGTGTAGTAGGCGCCACGGGTCTATCAGGTGAAGCGAAATCAGTTCCGCTTTCAGCCTCCGAAGGTAGGAGAAGGAGAGATGGGAGGAGCCCCTAGAGACATCTAGAACGGCCAAATCTAATTTTTAACTATTTCTTTGCGTTATCAAAACAATATATTAAAAACAATATATGGTAGACAGGTCCCTGAGACGAAATACCCGTATTTAATGCTGCCTTTCAGCAGCCCCCTCTCAAATCTGCGATCTATTTTAACACACACACACCACGAATTGTCCCCCCTTCTAAGATTGTATACAATTAGACAATCAACCTTAGAGCGTCCTTTAAGACATTTATAATGCCTCCCCCCGGTTGGTGACTCACTATCCATGTCTGTTATGCCCATGGCACGCTCCCCTACGGACAGAATAGGGGCTATAGATCCACCCCCAAGTTGCCCCCAATTGTTCAACCTGCCTAGTGTAGCATTAGCTCTTACCGAATATTACACATGCCGAGGCTCCACTACTTCGAGCGTGCGGCTCCCCCGCCCACTGTCACTAAGCTCCACCCAGCTGTCACATTTAAATCAGCGGTTTCCCGCCGTCACGATATGTTCCTTCTCGAGCTTGAAAAAGAGGTATCACTCCTCGAAACGCGTTGCTCACTGCCTTTCCACCCCGCCACTACCCTCTTCCCATCACAGACCCGACTGATAGCTGACAACTCTCAGCCCACGGCACCCGCACACTACCCCAGCCTGCGCCGACAGTGACCGAGCAGCACGAGCCGCAGCCGCGGTCACAGCAGCTCTGCCTGCTTCTGACACCGCTGATTCTTTCCCACACTACTCAGCCCCTGGACTCACACAGCGGGCCACGGACTGAGTCCCCATTCCTGTGGTTGCTCTTTCCCCACCCTTTTCTTCCTCACCCACAGCCTCCTCTCCCCGTGTGGATGCACATCCCCTGGCTCACCAGTTGCAGGTAGATACCACGGATGACCCGATCCTTTGCACTGGCCGTCCATCCTCTGGTCCCATGAATTAAAATGTAAGTGCTTATTCTTTTTCCTCAGATATCCATTGGTTTTTCGCCCATTGTCACACTATTTTCCTGTCATTTTCCCTGGGTCTCCCGACCCGGTCAGTTAGCCCACCCAGTGTTGCGCCCTTTTGGTTTTTTTTGTTTCAAGTTTACTTGACAGGTTAGAGGGTCAGGGATTTGCAGAAGACTATGCGATCACAACTCTAGATCCTTCACATGGAGCTACCCTTTAAGCATTTTAGCAAACAAGGTAAAAACCAACAAGAGGCTTACTCGAACAAGCTTAGGAAACAAAAAAAACATGCCAATTGTGAATTATATTTATGAGTAATGTGGAATTACAGATACAATGAAAACTATAGGTGTAGTAATAAACATTTCTATCTCTTGTACATATCTGGTTTGTAGAGCTGTTCGCATCAGTGTGTTAGTTGGCTATGTGAAGTGACACAATGTCACCAGGGAATATTTGTGTTTTGGAAATCCTGTGTGAGTGTATGAAAATAGGACATGTTTTTTGCTTTATAGATTCATTGTAGTATTTCCCCATTTGCTGCTGTCACAAGCTTATGTGTTCACTGCTCAAGTGAAGAGCAAACATTGCATTTCCTATTAATGGTTAAGGATGCCACATCTCCCACAAGGATGCCATACAGTATGCTTCTTTCTAAAAGCATATAATTTGCCTTAACAGAGAAATAGCTTAAATCATAGATAAAGTATTTTGCTTTTCACTTTAAGAAAAATTAATTGGCGTTTCTTGTATATAATTTTACATTTACCACGTAATTTGGTTTACGTGATAGAAGAAGCAGATGTCTATTGTGTATGTGTGGCTCAGGTAAAGGAGAACTTCAAGTGCAGGTTATTAGGTTCTTAGAGAGCAATTAGAGAGCAATGACTATAAAAACGTCCAATTTGAGCAGAGATGTACATTTTTGTAATACTACTATCAAACAAAACATTCTTTTGTGCAATACTATTACTCTGGCTTTCTTTTACAGAGCTAGTCCTACAAACTAGCATATGATATTCCACTTGTCTGGCCTTAGGGCCCATTCACACCACATCCAGATCATCTCCAGACCAGACCAGATTTTTTTCCGAACCCAAAATGCATCCTAATGAATCCCTGTGCTATTTCTGGCCTCTGTTCTTTCCAGCGCAGTCCGTTCCAGACCAAACCAGAAAAATACTGCATGTATCATTTAGTCTGGTCTGGAATGCATGGAAACGCATTAAAAAAGCACACGAATACATGCAAACGCACTGGAACGCACCTGAAAGCCCATTATAAGCTAAAGAAAAGGCAAAAAGAAAGCAGCTCGGGAACGTGGCCAAATTGCTGTAAAATCGCAAAAACACGGCAAAACGGTGTGAACCTGCCCTTAGAGTTGGTTCACACCATCTGCATTTAGGCAACACAAGACAGACAATTTTCCTTGTCAAGAATGGGCTCGGTTCAGGACTAGCTCACACCATCCTCAGTGTGTTCCGGGCCGATGGTGTAGTCAGAAAAAATAGTGCATGCTCTACTTTTTCTGACTGCACCAGACCAGAACGCAGGCACTGATGTGCTACACGTTTCCTTACGGCCGATTGCATTGCGGCCGGAGGGCGTGGCTGCGGTGCCATTGAGTTCAATGCACTGCCATGCCCCCTCAGGCCCCAAAACAAAGTTAGCTGGCCAGAATGCCAGTGCCTTCCAGCCAGAATCGGACCGGAATGCACCGAGGATGGTGTGAGCTTAAAAAAAGTATGCCATGCAGTACGATATTCATTCGAAATTAGTTACCTCCGGACATATCCAAATTTCCAATTCCAACGTATGAATCCAAATATTTAACACAAATTCTGATCTATCTGAATTTCGTTCAAAACAAAACTAAATCAGACATGTAACTGTTCTCTGGCCAATCAGATGTTTTTTTTGGCTGTTGGCTGTTGCATTACAGGCATGGTCATGTGACTTCCGGTTGTGCCTTTCCAAAATGAAAATTCGTAAATTCCGAAACAAAATCTGAAAAATTAAAAATAAAAATGCAATAGATCCGAAACTAAATGAAACAATTTTTTGCAGGGTTACATGTTTACAAGTCACTAGAAAGTGATCACGCAGCTCTACAGCTGCCCGGGTCACTTTTACTAAAAAGTAAGAATTTGACTATAAAAAAAGTTTACAGCTGCTGCTGCATAGCTGAGCCTGTTTTAACCACTTGAGGGTGCAGGACATAATCCTGACCTGGATATTAATGGCTGTGCCACTGGGGTGATTTTCACCTCATGTCCTGTGCAGGTGGTGAATGTATATGGAGACACAGACAGCATTTAAAGCATGACATAAGTTTTACCCTTCTCCACTATATCAAAAAAGAAAAAAAGGGCTTTCATAAGAAATTAATTACAAATTCTACCTTAGCATAAATAAATACATATAAATAAGTAGAAAACAGGAGGTACGTAACACAATTTGTTAAGAAATAGCCAATAGTATATTGACATTATTACTTTTTGACATGTAATTAAAAATAAACTTTTAATCCCTCTGAAGATTTTAGAAGAAAGTAGCATACTAGTACAATAAGGATAAGTGAAAGAAACAAGGCCGGTTTTAGCTTGCAATAAAAATAAGTGTATTTTCTGAAACACGATAGCAACAAATATTGGCTTGTCAAAATGTAAACAGCTTGGTTAGGCCACAATTTAAGAGTTAGAAAGGAGGAAGGTTTTATCCTGAAATAAAAATGTGTATTTTTTTTAAACACAGTAGCCACAAATATTACACAGTGATTGGATGATAAGTAAGCAGGTTGATTAGGCCACAATGTAAGAGGGAGAAGCGAGCCAGGTTTTATCTTAAAATAAAACAGCGTATTATTTCAGAGACAATGCTGCATATATTGTACAGTGGCTGGAGAGTATGTAAGCAGCTTGGTTAGACCACAATGTAAGAGGGAGAGACCTGGCAGGCATTAGGCTGAAATACAAGTTATAATGTATTATTTCTGAGACAATAGCCACAGATAACAGTGGCTAGACATGACAATGTAAAAACATGATAGCAGGCAGGTTTTATCCCAAAATTTAAATTCAACCATAGTGTTTCAGAGACAATAGCCACAATTTTATTGGAGTGGCCAGACAGAGGGAGAAACTAGGAAGGTTTTATCCTGAAATAAAAATTAGAGTGTTTTATCTCAGAGACAATAGCCACACATACTGTACAGTGGCTGGACAGTACGTACACAGCTTCTTAGGTTGCAATGTAAGATGAAGAGAGGAGGCAGGTTTTATCCTGATGTAAAAATCAGAGTATATTATTTCAGAGAAAATAGCCACACATATTGTACAGTAGCTGGAAGACATATATTGTACAGCTTTGTAAGGTCACAATAGAAAAGGCAGAGACAAGGCAGATTTTATATTGAACTAAACATTAGAATGTATTTTCCTGAGAGACAGTACCCACAAATATTTTGGACTGTCAGATAACCGAAATAGGCTGCAAAATTGGAGACTCAGCAGCTTACAGTCAGGAGCTGTGGAAACATTGGAAAGCTTGTGCAAAATCTACAGCGTTGGAGCACTGGAATAGGTTGCAAACTCTGAGGTGCAATGCTGGATTTACCCTGCAGTAAACATTACAAGTTTGGCAGCTGAGGTCCAGCTTTGAAAACATTATGTGTGGCACCTTAACAGTGCTGGAGCACCAGAATAAGCCAAGTGTAGGTGGCAGGAGCTGATAATAGTGGCAGGCTAGGAGAGGTGTTAGGAGTGGGCAATTGTGGCAGGCCAATAGAAGTGGTAGGAGCTGGTATTGGTGGCAGGTACCTTTTTTTTTTTTGCCAAACGAAACTGAAAAATTTAGTTTGTAGCATCAGCAGCAGGGGTTTTGTACTCACTGATAATCCAGGTGTATTCGCCTCTCTAAATCTACTGCTGCACTGAAGTCCTTTCAGACAGCATACTGCTGTATTTGGCTTTTGGTCCAACCTGGAGAGCCAATGGCTTTTGAGGGTCCTCACTTCTATAGGTGTCCTCATCAGCTCTGGACCCCATGAAGTCAGTAACCATGTGGTTGAGGCTTCGCCTGTGAATGCTGCATGCAGCTGGGCCTGCCTGCTGTGGTTGAAAAAAAGTCTGAGGCAGCCACTACTGCTTTTCCTTTCAGGGAACTGACAATCGAAGGCTCATTGGGCATGTGAGGGGATCCTGCCAAAAAGAATTGAGGCCAAGAGGTACTTCCACATTGCCGCCTTGAAGTGGCATGCTTTATGTTCCTTCTGGGATGGTGACAGAACATCCGGCATTTTCCCTTTTTTTCCAGGAATCTATTAGGGAGGCCATAATGTTTATATGCCCTAAATCTGAATTAGCAGGAGGAAATGGGGCAGTCTTCCAGCTGGATGTATCACCCCTCCCAAACCTCGGTAGTTGTACATGGGTGGGGTGAGCTAATTGAGGACATTGTTGACCTCAGCAATACCAACTGTGCTGCAGATAGTTTGTAGCAGATTGGCCTTACTTTGGTGGGATACATTGGTGCACAATACTTTACCATGCAAGTATGTGCTGGTTGCTGCAGACAAAACATAAGCCCTGAAACACTAAACCTAACAGACACAAAATGTTACATAAAAAGATGCCATTCCCCCCCCCCCCCCCCCCCCCAAACCACAAACAACAA
>NW_017307715.1:417574-418879 GCF_000935625.1 Nanorana parkeri
GACACAAAAAGTTACAAAAAAAGATGCCATTCCCCCCCCCCCCCACCCCAATAAACCAATAAAAAAAGACTGTGGGGAGTAAGTAGTGCAGCAGCTAAACAGCAACTACAGTTACAATTATTGCACAATATCAGTCTGATAGAAACAGTCAGATGGACGTCATACATCTTCACTTCCAGGTATGCAAATTCATATTTGCTTATTTTAGAATGGAATTGGCAGGCTAACTGGACCATGTCATGTCTATACCTGGGTTCAATTTCTGTTCATTATTACATTGTGGAACCTTAATGGAGACAATGTAATTGGTTGTAGTTGTCAGGCAGCCTGTGTAGTTCAGAAAGCCTGTATTGCTTGCTGCAGCCCTGACTGGTGTGAGTTAATAATCCTGTGTCTTGCTGGCTGCAGCACTAGTCTAGTTATCTGTGGCTTAATGAATCTGATCAAACACCTTCAGCTCTGCGATTGGCCTTGTTGCTGGTTACACCCTATTTAAGCATTATTAGCCCTTTTCCCAGTGCTTGTGATAGTTCTTGCTACACAAGCCGTGCTCAGTCTCTGTACATCCTGTCCCTGGAAATCTTGACTGTGTTTGGTTCTAACCCTGGGCCTATCTGGATTACACTTTGCCCTCTGCTATCCCTGACCTCAGCTTTTGCCCGGAATACCCTTTGCCAGCCGCCAGCCATTGACATCAGTTTGTCCCTGGTTTACTCTCTGGTGGTGTCTTTCATCTTCTGTCTGTACCTCAGTTCAGTACTTGGGGCATCACTCGATCAGAGCACACAGTCTAAGTCCGGGGGGTATCCAAGTACTGGTAAGTGTGCTTGCCTTATGGGAAGAGTGGCTGCTGCAGGTGAAACAACTCATCACTATTTGCCCTGAAGGAGTGCACCCGCAGCTGGTCCTGAAATTATCACAAGATTTAGAAAGAAGAGACTTTTTCTACTACTGGTTTATGATGGATGCCGCACAAGCCTGTATGTTTGCAGAAGAATGATGCCAGCTGACACGTCAAGTCCAGGATTTGTCCTTGCAGATCTCACAGCAAGCCAGAGTTTCTTTTTCCTCTGACCTGCAAGATCCCGAACCTAAGGTCCATCTATCCAGTCGTTTTTCTCATATTCCAATACTGTAGTTGCAAATAGGTATGTTCAGATACCAGGTACCGTACTTGGTACAAGTACAGATAGTTTTCCAGCTACAAGACTAGACTAAAGAAAACTCAAAAGTTAGGAGGCAGCTGTCATTTTTTTATTCAATGTATATTTATTACATTTTTCAAATAACATATATACATATACA
>NW_017307716.1:0-3036 GCF_000935625.1 Nanorana parkeri
ATATATTTCGCTATCACAACGATCGGAGTCAGAATAGGTGGCAACCCTAACATACTGAATTGAAGCCAACATGCTGTATATGTGTGTGAAACCCAGTGGTCTGCAAATGTATCCATATGACATTTTACATAATAAAGACACCACCAACCAGGTACTGTAATCCTGAGGTCACTAACCTGTGGCATCATGGAAGTGCCGCACACACGTATCCATTGTAGCAATGCTGCCTGCCAGTGTATGTGTCCCTGCATAACAGAAGGAAACAAAAAGCTACATTGTATTTGAGTTGGAAACCTTCATCAGTGCTAGACAACGACTGGACAGTGACCCGGCAATAAGATCTTTTGCACTGAATACCCATGATAGTCTCCAAGAAAGAAAAGGTGGTTATAGTCCACGGAAACCTGTCATGCATTGAGGCTTTTCCCAGCACTCAACACAAGAATATAATTCCTGATCTTTGCTGCCCAGCCATGTTCTTGACCTGAAACAAGCGTGCAGATGGTGAACTCAGAACCTGCATGCTTCTTTCAGGTCCATTACCTCATTAAGCAAATAAGTCAAAGTTTTTGTTCTAGGTCTGTGATTTCACTGTTAATGAAGCAAAGGTTTTATGTTTTAGGTCTGTGATCTTGTTAGTTCAGGAGCGAAGGTTTCTGTTTTAGGTCTATGAATTCACTAGTACAGAAGCAACATTTTATGTTTTAGGTCTGGGATCTCACTAGCACAGGAGCAAAGGTTTTATGTTTTATGTCTGTGATCTTTCTAGTGCAGAAGCAAAAGTTCTTGTTTTAAGTCTGTGATCTCACTAGTACAGGAGCGAAGGTTTTATGTTTTATGTCTGCAAGCTTTCTATTGCAGAAGCAAAAGTTCTTGTTTTAAGTCTGATGCATCTAGTCCAGATGCAACGGTTATTGTTTTAGGTCTGTGATCTCACTAGTATAGAAGAAAAGGTTTTTCGTTTTAAGTCTGATCTCACTAGTACAAAAAAATACTATTGGCTTTACATAAACTTTAATCCTTTACAAATGGGTCGCTAAGATTCCATATCTGTTTACGGGCAAAGAGACGAGTTTGCAGTGGTCTACTCACCAGCCACATAGGCATTAAACCCATCAATGAGGATTTCCTGCTGGCCCAGAGTGTGTTTACCAGGTCCAAGACCCATGGCTGTGATGGCGTCTGTCACCAGAACCAGACCTGCAATACACAAGATATATCAAATGTGTGTTTCTGCCTGAAAATGATCCCACTGAATGTAGAAGAAAGGAGGAGAGACATTGCCGATTCAAGGAAATCTCATTTTTGCATTGTGTTTGCTGTTGCTGGTGATGACACAGAGAAAGGTTCCCCCCAATCTAATCAACCTCAACCCCAAGTTGAATAGAGCTTTATCTGGACTATTAAACGGAGTGTGCTTCTTCACACACAATCCCCCAATTTAATCACAGCACACTCACCATTAGGGTGTGCGCGGTGTGCAATCCTGAGTGCAGCAGGGTTTGTGTGGATTCCATCTGCAATCATCCCATAATAAACTGTCCTCCCAGGTGGAATGCGGTCACTTGTCAACAGCCCCACAATGCCGGGATCTCGGTGGTGGAACTGCAATGAAATGTTCACGGTTAGCACAATTTAGGTTATTCATGGCTGAGTTCAGCAAACTGCCATAAGACAATTCTCCTAATAGGTGCGTTTCCACTGTAAAGCTAGCTAATCATTATCTAACCTGCTTTAAACCCCCATATGATCCCTCCCCCCCGGAATGATCTGATCACCCACATTTCTACAAAGCTCTTTGTAATATTTACCCCCAGCGGGTGCCAGTTCCCAATCACAGCTGCTTCTGCAGGTCACATGTTCATTGCAAGAGGGAAGAGATCTGTATACTGATCGGTTGGGTTTGCCTGAGTGTCACCCTTTGAAATCGATCATCTGCGCCGCTGGTGCAACTTTGCTTACGAGGCATTAAATGGAGCTGCTCACAGATGAGATTCACACAACGTTTTGTAGCAGGTTATGTGATAGGACATCAGCAAAGAGGATCGAGGGAGGTAAAACAGTTTAGACTTCAGGTCCACTTTAAAAGGGTGTTGTTGTCTGTTCTGTTGAAGTAGGGAAGCGTGTTTTAACTCCAGAAATGTCTTTTATTAGCCATTCTAGTGGGACTACCCCGTACTGCAAGGGTGAAGTGCTCATTTTTGTATATTATCAAAAACAACAAAGTTATACTCACCCGAACTGCATTCCCGGTTGGCTCTTACACCGCTTCCTCCAGCCTGCCTACCCCCTCTGCTCCAGTGATGGAATGTTCCTCGACGTCCTATACACTATATAGTACATAATGACTCACAGGAACTTAGACCGCTGCAGCAGAGAGGGAGAGAGGCTAGAAGGTACTGTCCAACATCCAGCCGGGATCGTGGTTCGGGCGAGTATAATTATGTTATTTTTGTACCTAGACAAAGTGAACACTTAACCCTTGCAGTGCTTGGGTAGCCCCAATGCGAGGGCTAAGACTTGATTTGCCTGGCGTTCCTTACACAAGGAAAAGGTCGTATGACTGTAAACTTCGGATGTCAATGAACTCTGATAAAAATTATGGTCACTTTTTTGAAAATAATTACTGTCATCTTGGTGTGTTAGTTTTGTGAATTAAGCCTAATGAGTGTGAGCATATTGTCAGTGAATAGCATGAAGATGTATTTATAAAAAATTTGCAGAGCCATTTGTCCTGCAAAGCTGTATGTATATTTATTCTGTCCGAATATGGCAATACAAATGTAATTAGTATATTTTCCTTCCAGGTCAAATTTATAGGAGAACTATGAGATGAGTGCTTGTCACTCACCTCATAGTTCTAGCCGACCTGTGACAATGAGACTGTCACAGGTCGGCTCAGTAGATCGGGAGGTGAGCGAACACATACCGGCGTTCGCTCACCTCTCGATCCTGTCACGGCTCTCTGCCGTGACAGGGGAGGGGCTGGATTCCCCGCTCCGCTAGCGCTGACTGGCGGAATGGACGGGGGAGGGG
>NW_017307716.1:3406-40762 GCF_000935625.1 Nanorana parkeri
GCGAACACCCGGTACCGGGTGTTTCACATATAGGCGATCAGCGGGTCCATAGCCGGGACCGGCTCCGAGGGCGTCAGGAGGAGGACGACGGGAGATCAGCTCCTTGGTGATCCCCGTCCGGGCTGTGAATGCAGAAGTGATGTGTGTTACATCACTTCTGCATTCACCTGTCAGTCATCTGGAGAGAGAAGAAGCTGATAAAGCAGATCTCTGCTTTATCAGCTTCTTTTGGGGTCCATAGGTGATATTAGGGGTCCTAGAGACCCCTAATATCTCCATAAAGAGGACCTGTCAGTGTGCCTTTGCTATTATATAGGGGGTTGTTATCCCCCTATATAATAGCAATAACAATAAGTGCAAAAAAAAAAATATAAATAAAAAAAAAGAAAAGTAACACATAAAAAAATAAAATAAAATAAAAGCCACATATAAAAAAAGGGGAAAAAACCCCCCCAAAATGTTTAACTCCCCCACCCCCACGTTTACGCGCCTATAAACGTAAATACGCGTCCGGTGCCCCAGCGCGCAAAAATTACAATTGCGCTACACATGTTACATATCGCCGCGAACGTCGCAGTGAGAGCAATCATTTTAGGGCCATCAATCACTGATAACACTAAACTGATGAGCGGTAACAGCTTTTAAAGCGTCGCCTAGGGCCAATTTTGGGTATTATCGTTTTTTGAGGTTTCGCGCGCGCACGCAATTTTAAGGCTTGACATGTTTAGTGTCTTTTTACCCGACGTGACCCCGTCTTTTATATTTTACCAAAAAATTGGGTAATAATAAATGTTTTATCATTTAATATAGGGGAAACTGTTTTTTTTTTTTAAATTTTGGTAATTTTTCCTTAATATAGTAAAAAAATAAAACCCCCAGTGGTGAATAAATACCACCAAAAGAAAGCTCTATCTGTCCCCAAAAAAGGGTATAAAATTCATTTCAGTACAGCGCTGCATGACGGAATAAATGTCAGTTAAAGTACCGCAGCGCTGAATACTGAAAAATGGCCTGGATGGGAAGGGGGTTTAACACCGCGGATGTCAACTGGTTAATATAAGGATACAACAGCATTATGGCCACTAGATGGAGCTGGGGAGCATCGTAATTAAATACTTCTTTCCTATGCCCCTCAGCTCCATCTAGTGGCCATATTGCGGTATTTTACTGGTATTACATCCCCTGGAAAGAAAATATACTTATAACATTCATTGTTGTCTCTATTCCTGCAGAATAAATGTACATACAGTTTTGCAGGACAAATAGCTCTGCCAATGAAAAAAACACGTTTAAAAAACAAGCACATTAACATCGTTACTGGGACTCCTGTATCTCTCGCCTGGCTGTATCTTCTCTCTCTCTGCCATGGCTATCTCTCTCTCTCTGCCATGGCTATCACGCCTCTCATCCTCCTGGCTGTCTCTCCTCGCTCTCTCGCCTGGCTGTCTCTCCTCGCTCTCTCTCCTGGCTGTCCCTTCTCTCTCTCTGCCCTGGCTATCTCTCCTCTTTCATCCTCCTGGCTGTCTCTCCTCTCTTCTGACTGTCTCTCCTTTGACCATCTCTCCTAGCTGTGTCTTCCTCTCTCTCTCTCCTCTGACATCTCTCCTCTGTCCTGCTGTCTCATCTCTCTCTCTGCTGGCTGTCTTCCTCTATCTCTCCTCTGCCTCTCCTCTCTCCCTCTCCTCCGACTGTCTTTCCTTACCTGCACTGCAGCAGCCTCCCGGCTCTTCTCCCATGTGAGCTGTCTCCTGCGCTGCTAGTGTGGGCAAATTTGTCCGACGCTGCAGACTGGGAGGGGCGTCCTGCCCCGCACTGGTGATAGTGTGGCCGAATGTGTCTGACACTGCAGACTGGGAGGGGTGTCCTGCCCCGCACTGGTGATAGTGTGGCCGAATGTGTCTGACACTGCAGACTGGGAGGGGTGTCCTGCCCCGCACTGGTGATAGTGTGGCCGAATGTGTCTGACGCTGCAGACTGGGAGAGGTGTGCCGCACCCTTCCCGTCTGCAGATTCTGACACATTCAGCCGCACTAGAACCGCGGGAGGCAGCTCAGGTCAGCGAGCCGATCGCGATCTACCAGTGTTTGCTTTGTGATTGACTGGTAGATCGATCAACCTAATGTGCACCCCTGGGCTAGGTAGTGTATATAGAAAATGACCCATAATTCCTTGCAATCCATTCTGAAACAAAAAGTTGAACTAAAAGGTGAAGTATAAATCCCCGACATGCACATTCAGCCATTTAGAGACACCACAAGCAGGAAGGATGGACTTACCGGTAGCATGGCATTGAAGAGATGAGTAATAAATGAAGCCCCGTAATTCACAGCATCTTCTGCCTGAGATAAATTAGCCACGGAGTGACCTGAGGACCAATAACACACATCACCAATATTTCTCTCCAACATTTGTTCTAAGCTACAACTGAAAGACTAGAATTCAATTAGGTCTAAATATATCTATCATTGAAACATAATATTTCCTTAAAGAAGAACTCTGGGTAGTTAAAAAATTAAACTCTTGCAGGGGGGTTAATTTTTTTTTACCTTTGCACTGCCAGGGTTAAGTGCTTGTTTTGGTCTAGGGTGTAAAATAAAGAAGAAATACTCACCTGATCCTCGGTCCCCTAGTGGTGACCACTCATCTCTCTCCCACTCCGCTCCACTGAGGAATATCTCTCGGCATCCTCATGTCTAATAGACTGTATAGACATGATGATGTCACAGGTCCTTAGACCACCAGAGCCTGGGGAAAAAGAAGCTGTGGAGACCAATCTAGCAACCAGGCACAACTGAGGATTGGGCGAGTATATCTTTTATTTTAGACCCTAGACTAAAAGGAGTACTAAACCCTTGCAGTGTGGGGGTAGCCCCACTGCAAGAGTTAATTTTTTAACTGCCTGGAGTTCTTCCTTAAAGTAGAACTGAAGCCAGACTATGGATATTCAAATATTTACCTATAGTGGAACTAAGCTTTAAAAGAAAATTGCAAGCAGGTAGGTATTTTATTGCAGAAGACACATGCTATGTAACGCAGCATGTGTCTTCTGCAATAAAGAGACATAGCCTAGGTCTCTTCTGCAATAAAACAAACATACACGCCTGGTCACAATCTTCTTTCGTGCACATGCGCAGCTCACTGGGCATTCTTAGCACACCTCTGTGCGTGGGCGAATGTACTCCCATGCGCATGCACATCCCCCACTGGCCAATCAAGTCTACCAAAGACCCGGCACCCTGAAGAAGATGTCTGTGGAGGAGAAGGAGCAAGGGGAGGTGAGTTATACTAGAACATGCAGTAAATAAGTTTTACAGTTGGACTCCAATAAATCTCTGGAATGGATATAGAAATACAACTCCGGGTTGCCTAGAGTTCAGCTTTAAAGGGAATCTTCACTGACCGTTGTAGTTACAGCCACTGTGGAGCAATTTGCACTTGCTAATGGTTTATATTGGAGATGAAAAGACTAGTAAGCTGCCGAATCACTGCTGGCAGAGGAAACCAAGCTACAAAGTGAAATTGAGAAGCTTCAGATGGCAACTTTGACAAGGAATTCCACCACAATGCATGCATCGAAAGAGGTCAGTAAGGACTCGCTTTAAAGTGTATTTACTTCTTGCTCAGAATAGGCCACATTTTTACTATAAAAACAGATTACGTACTTTTGAGCTCCAAGAAGGGTGCTACTGCTGTCCAGCATCTTGATACAGAGATCTCATGCCCACTGTGACATAGCGGTGGCAACCTGTGCATGGCTTTTCATGGAAGCTGCTGTGGTCTCTGCATGTCTTTCCTGTATTACTGTGGAGGATCCACCAACTTAAAATACTGCATCTAGTTATTTCTCCATAGAAATATATGAAGAGTTCAGAGTCTGTTCACACATGTAGCTCACCTGAATAGTCATCTCCCTGCTGATGACTCTAACCTTGGCCCACATTATCCAAGACAGAGAAACCAATCTTAGGTGCAGTTACTAGGCATATATATCTACCTAAGGAGACACGCATTCCGCGCTGTACTAGTTCCTCGATCACCTCTTTACTCTTTTCCATTTCTGGGGCCAAAGTCACAATGCTGACCCCATCTAGGGTCCCATAAGTGTCCATTAATTCTGAGAAACCCCTCTCCCTGTACGACCGTAGACAGTGCTCCGGATGGGCTCCCTTCTTCTCCGAGCTGATGAACGGACCTTCCAGGTGGACACCTGCCAAGCATATAGAGCTCATTTAGTAATCAGAAAGTTCCACAAATACCTAGAAATGTCAGGTGTCCCATGGAAAGCAACATTTATTGCCAGACTGCCACTTTTAGTAGACCTAAACTGATGAGAAAACAAAACAAGCTGAAGACCAGGATTACCAACAGGCTGATTGTCATTGACAGGTGATACGTTAAAGTAGATCTAAACCGATACCGGAACTTCCGGTATGTGCCGAGGGAGCATGGAGCCGACATCCTTTCCAATCACGAAGCCAGGTGATCGGTTATGACCCGCCTCCCGGCTTCCTGATTGGCTAGGAAGCCAGCTTCACTTGTTGCTAGGCAGCCTGGCTTGCTGACCAGTCAGGAAGCCGGACAGCACATCATGACGCGCCGCCCGGCTTTCTGATTGGTCAGCAAGCCAGGCTGCCTGGGCAAGTGAAGCCGGTGTTCTTTCGCTAGAACAGTGGCTTCACAGGCAATCAGGAAGCCGGGCGACTGGTCATGATCTGCCGCCCAAATTCCTGATCTGGCCACATGGCACCGGTATCGTTACTTCGTATCGGCGAGTACCGAAAAAAAAATATCAGTACCCGATACCAAAAAAACAGTACCTGTGCATTTGAGGGCAATTGGGAGACAGAACATTGTCACGCTATAAAAGGGAGTGCCTGAACTGGAACCTTCATGGCCGGATCACCAGATATTATTTTACTCAAAGGAGAAAAAAAAAATTTGATACAACAATGGCTTGTGTCTCCACTCCCTCACCTAAGGCCTTAACACACATGTATATGTCCAACAACTGTCTGCCCCAACTGGCAAAGCATCCAGCCAGAGTGTGCAAAACCATTATTCTTGGTATGTTGTGGCCACAGGAATATCTCAATACTAGCAATTAAAGATATCTTGCAAAATGAAAATATCAGCTAAGAGTAGAGTTGGTGTTGAACTACAACTGCGTGTTTGTGTTTGTAGCAAATAGAAGCCCCTGGTGCTACCCCCTCAGTTGAGGCTTCAAGTACTGCAGCGTGGTTTTTAGCCATGATTGGAGAACCTATTTGACCTGGCAAAGTATCATCAACAAATTCATCTTCTTATTATAATCTTTAGTATCATCATTGTGAACTACCAAAGGACACTGTGTACCCCAGAGGTTCCTATTGGTATTGACTGCTGCCAAGGACATTGTTTTGGTAGGTGAGCAGACATTTAACACAGAGGTATGTCACAATTCGGCAGTGGTCTGCACAGACTTTGATCATGTTAGCCTTGATCTATCCAGAAATCTTGATCCTCCTATCATAATTTTCTGTGGAATTCTCTCCCACAGAAGGAGGAAAAAAAATGAAATTGCCTATCTCAGTAGATAACTTGCTGATGGCTTTTGGTTTGAATGTACAAAGCAGAAGATTATTACCCAGCACTCCAGATCCTTGTGGACCTCCAGCATTCACAGTTATCTGAGGAATCACCTGGAAATAAAGAAGAGGTTTAGGGCCACAAATGGACAAACGATTGGAAAAATGAAAAGGTGAACACTATCCACACTAGAAAATTCTGTTCTTGGTGGATCACAAAAACAATGTTGGCTTTAAGGTGAAGGCATATCCTGGAGCTTTGGAAAAATAATAAGTTGTTTTTTTTTGCTGTCTTTTCCCCAGAAAAATGTCCCCTCTTTTCTTGGTGGCAGCCGTCACTAAGGCAGGAAGTGAGGAAAAATCTACCCAATGTGGACACGGACAGCAACAAACACCTGAGAGTTTCTAACTTTTCCACATTCTACCCAAAAACTGTGCATCTTAAATGGGACATATGTTGAAAAATTCCACAAGTAGAGGTTATCTGAAGTGGAAATCGCTTGCCCAAACAACCAATAGATGCGGAGACATGGACATCCATTCAACTCTTAAAATTTTCCAGTCAAGGTGGGCCCCATCCTACATTTCTGCTCCAAGTCAATATCCCCGGGACACCTAGTAGTGCTCTTGATTGCTTGTCCCTACATTCATCTCCATGTACACATATAAAATAATGGAAGCCAGACTCCAAAGTTTTTCCCACTGCAATAATCTTTATTCAGCTATGAAAACTTGAACAACTCGCCTAGGCACCTCCGTATGACTCGTTTTACTCATAGAGCTATTGTGAGTGAAACACATTAGAGGAAGGAGCCCTGGTGGGCAATCTAGGATCTTGGCACTGAATAAAGTTCTTTGCAGTGTGAAGAACTTTGAAGTAGGGATGCACCAATACCGGATTTTCGGTAACGAGTACCGATATTTTTTTTTATGGTACTCGCCAATACAGAATATGGATACTGCAAGTCCCATTAGGGATTTCCGGGCGCCGTGTAATGACTTGCTGCCCGGCTTCCCGATTAGCCGGGAAGCCGTCTCCATGCTCCCTCGTCACCAGGTGACGAGGAAGCATGGAGTCGGCTTTCTGGCCAACCAGGAAGCTGGGGGGAGGGTAATGACTCGCCGCCCAGCTTCCTCATTGGCCAGCTTCCCAACCAATCAGGAAGTTGGGTGACGAGTCATTACACGCCACCTGGCTTCCCAATTGGCCGGGAAGCCAGCTCCATGCTCCCTCGTCACCAATCAAGAAGCCGGGCCGAGTGTAATAAAAAGCTGCCTGGCTTCATGATACCGGCAGTTCCGGTAGCGGGATAGGCATCGGGAACACTTACGAGTACTTGCCCAAATACTCTGTATCGGCACAGATACCGATATTAGTATCGGCGCATCACTACTTTTAAGTGTGGCTTCCATTCTTTAATGTATGTCAAGGTTGGTCCCATCACTTGCACCACTTCGGAGCCTCATTATTGGTCCTTTAGAGTGGCCTCAATGACCAAAACAGAGGCTGAGGAGGTTAGCACAGGCTAGTGCAGAAACAGAATTATGTAGAGATATTATATATTAGGTCACCAGATACAGAGACTTGTAAAGATAGGAGGGCAAGGTGCCATATCCAACACCCATACTTCAGGTATTGGCAGCTGTTGCAGAATGAACAACAGTATAATGAAAACCAAACAGCAAAAGTTGCAGAAAACAAAACCTGAAGACCGAAGGTCATGATCTTATGATATGAGACTATGCAGCATTAGGTAGAAGAGCATAAAAGTCTGCAGAGAAATGCCACTCAATGTAGGAGGGAACATAAATAACCCTACAGAGAATTAGGCAACATTCACACTGTGCAATTTGGAACTCCTGCTGCAGGAACCTACAAATTCCTGGAGCAGGAAACCTAATCACCCATTTAGATGAAGCAGCTGTCACCAATTCAATTTAATGACCGGGTGACAGAGGCTACATCTGTAACTGTCCACATGTAAACGTATATGATATGATGACATGCAGTTTGGAATAGATCAATGTTGTGGCACACATCTATCATGCGTCCAGTGACAGTGATCTATACCAAACTGCACATAATTGTATCACATACAATTACATGTGGACTGTCACTTACAGATGCTGCCACTGTTACCCATTCATTAACTTGAATGGGTGACAGTGGCCACATCTAAATTGAACATTTGGGACTCCTGCAGCAGGAATCCCAAATAGCAAAGTGTGAATGAGGCCGTAAAGTTGAACCTCAGCCAAACAGCTAAACACACATTTGAAATATATTTTACCTGCCAAAAGATTTTTTATTTCTGTCCATCCAGTTCTAAGATTTACATTGACCTGCCAGATAGCACATTTAGCTTGGTGACCTGACTTTTTACAGTCAAGCAACACAGCTAGGTCACCTCCCTGCCTGTGACTGGACAGTAAAGGAGCAGCAGCAGACTGACAAGGTCACCCCAGTACTATTTCCTCCTCATAACATGTTCCTGTTCAGATAAAGGCACATAAAGTCAGCAGTACTCTAGGCATTTAATCATTGTGAAAAACAGTGTCACATACATATATACCCACTTTTCAGGACCTTGCAGGGTCCCTTTTCTCAAGGCAGCATAATTACATGTCTAGAGTCCTGGTGACTTTACATCCCTTGATCTGGTTTTGGCACTCTGCCATCCAATGCCAGCACACGTGCAAGCAGAAAGCAGGAATGGCTTTGAGGGTTGCTAGTCTACATTACAGGAGGCCGACACCAAGACAAACTCTACATTTTTAACCTGTGCAGAGAGCAGAGTTGTGGAGAGCAGCCCAGGCTGCAGAAAACTAGAAGAGGGGCGGAGACAAGACCAGTCACCCTGCACAAGCAGAGAGAGCAGCAGTGACCGGTCTTTATTACAGGAGGTGGTGGAGACAAGACCAGTCACCCTGCACAAGCAGAGAGAGCAGCAGTGACCGGTCTTTATTACAGGAGGTGGTGGAGACAAGACCAGTCAACCCAGCACAAGCAGAGAGAGCAGCAGTGACCGGTCTTTATTACAGGAGGTGGTGGAGACAAGACCAGTCACCCTGCACAAGCAGAGAGAGCAGCAGTGACTGTTCTTTATTACAGGAGGTGGTGGAGACAAGACCAGTCACCCTGCACAAGCAGAGAGAGCAGCAGTGACCGGTCTTTATTACAGGAGGTGGTGGAGACAAGACCAGTCAACCCAGCACAAGCAGAGAGAGCAGCAGTGACCGGTCTACAGGAGGCTTTAAATAAGATCCTCCGATTTGAAACGTTCCATTAAAAATAAAAGCCGCAGCCATAAAACTCTTGTGTGACTCCAGATGTAGGCCGCTACAATCCTTCTTAGTTCATACCTTGTGGTAAAGCGTTGTGGGCGATGTCACCAGGGTCGGACAGAAAGAGGTCACTCCGTGTGACAGGATGCTACGAGCAACCAGAGAAATCCCTTCTTTAACGTTATCTGTTTCCTGGGAAAAATCCACACCGAAGCCACCTAAAATATAAAAGGTGGTGAAGACTTGTCCGTGGCCCGCATCTGTGTACAATATTATGTTAATGGTGACGTCATCCTGCTAAATACCTAAAATAAAAGCTGGAAGCTGCCAGCTTCCATCGGGGGGCTTCTTGCACAGATATGCACATTGATGAAAGATTCTCTCTAAAGCTGTAATAGTCTTAGTCAGACCTGCTGAGCTGTTCCATTCTGGAAGTATGATAATGGATCTTGCAGCTATAAATTGTTGGAAGGGTGAGTATATCTTCTTTATACCGTCCCCTAGACCAATATGGGCAGTTAACCCGCGGAGTGCAGGGGGCACTAAGTGTTAATTCCTGGACATCCTATTTAATTTATACTATAGGTACCTGCAAAGGAACAGAGTTGGAAAGAGAGACCCCTTATTGAAGGGCCTGAGATACATAAAAAACACGAGGGTGGAGTCAGCCTGATTTCACCTATAGCTCAAGAATCTCTATTGGGTGGACAAACCCTTTAAACTAAGACTTGATTTTTTTTTTTCTTTTACTTTTGCCGAGGTTCACTTACTTATTCCTCACCTGGCCCACCTATCAACCCTGCCTGCAGCCTCCCAGGATACATGTCACAACTCAGGAGGCTTCTGGACGCTTTCCCTCCAGTCCACACTTGCAGTCCCCTTGTGTATAATATACAGAACATACTGGGACTTGTAGTCCCCCAGTGTATAATTAATGTACAGTGTATGCAGGAAGTGTGTGTGTGTGTGTGTGTGTGTATATATAGCTATATATGTATATATATATATATAGATATATCTCTCTATATATCTCTCTATATATATATATATATAGAGAGAGAGAGAGAGAGAGAGAGATGTAGTCTTCTGGTGTATAATATACAATATATAGTGGTGTGCTGGAACTTTTAGTTTTCCTATATATAATGTATACAGGATTAAAGGATGAAGAGAAAAAAGGAAGTCAGAAAGAGGAAGAGGGCAGGAAAGGGAAAGGGGAGGGGGTGGGTAGGAAGGGAAGCAGGAGAGTGAAAGGGGAAGGGGAGGGCAAATAGATTTTCCTTGGGGAAATCTAATTCCAAGCATGAAGATCCATTCAATGTCTCATCTACGGAGTATAGTAAATCTCCTCCTCCCACTGGATTGACTATTCTTTCTTCGTACATTCATAGATGCAGCATTGGAATTATTCTCATCAATCGAATGTCTGGTGGTTTATTAGTTCTAATGTTAGAAAGGTGATCGCCAAAACAGTCACATGGTCACCTGGTCGTTCCGCCAACATATTGTAAGTGACAAACATCACAAGAAATGAAATCATTTACATATTTAGTAGCAATTGAGGAATGTTTTTGATGGTGTAAGATTGACTTGTACTATATGAATGGACGGCATCCACCATATATAAACAAGAAGAACGTCTCAAGCTGCCACAGCTAAACATACCTATAGTGTGTATCCATGTGAATTTTTTTCTTCTTCTTTCATGCTTAACAAATTATAATCCTTTTCCTAACATTGGAGCTTTTTTAGATAGTAATAATACTCCGGACATCAAGATCTTTCTTAAAGAGATATCACCATGTAGTGAAGGTAAATATCTACGGATTATACGTCTTATCTCCTCAGATTCTACACTGTGATGTTAAAGATCTGTCTCTATGATGATCTCTCAATTTTCCTTCAACAGTTTCTTTCTATTTTTGTTCCTTGCATAATGATATGCCTGGTCCACGGCTTCCCCACTGTAACCTCTATTGTAAAATCTATCTTTTGCTTCTTCACCAAAGCCTTCTATCGAGGAGCAGTTATGTTGGGCTGTAATGAATTGCCCCTTGGGAATTAGTCTAGTTACATGGGGTGGATGACAACTACCAGCATGGAGCAAGGAGTGAGGACTTATGCAGTCTTTAGGGCATATAGGAGCACCTACTGACGTTTAGCACCTAATTTTACATGAGGCTGACCCATTTAAGAGTTTGGGGTAGACCCATTTCATGGTCTGACCCATTAAAATGGCCCATAGGCCATGATGGGATGACCCATTTCAGGGTCTGCATATCCTATACTCGAAACTATTCTATTTCCCCTTTAAAACAAGTCATTCAGGCATACAAGGGCAGCATAATTCTCCTTCTTGCAGACCAGAGGCTCTTCTAGATGTGAATGTCTTACCATTGATCTGTGTGTCAATAAATCCCGGTGCAATGATTCTTCCATGGCAGTCCACCTTGACATCAGCAGCCCCTTTCTCATCAAAGAAAAGCTTTTCAGGATTAAGGATCTTCCCCTGTCGCACCCATAGATCCTCCCTGCAACAGTAAGGGACAGAGAGGAGACTTCAGAAGAAAAGGAGCCTGTTAGTAGAATATGGAAGCTGCCTCCACCAAATTGTTTTTAAAGGTGCAAGTACCAAGGTCAATATTCTTCCATCTCTAGATAGCAAGCCTCTGGGCTGGAAGAAGCTTTTAGGTCCAAGGTCCCTGGAGGCTTCTTCTGGGGCTGTGCCTCACTAGGTGCTGAAGAAAAGATGGGGCCAACACTTTAAGGCTGCACCTTTGAAAACAAGTCACAGTTCTTTGGTTCCCTTTCAACTTCTATTCTTCAAAACATACACTCATATACTGAGTGTACACTATATACTGTGTACCCATTCTGTGATAAACAGATTTCCCATAATCATTCTCTAAGACAGCTACCTAAGAGATGATTGGCTCCACCTTCAACAGCAAGCAAAAGCCAAACAGTGGTTCCAAGTCACTCCCACCACCCTCATCCTCTATCAATATTTTTGGAAACTAGCAGAAGATCCCTGATCAAGAGATTCCTTATAGCCAGAGAGCGCAGCACACCAAGAATTGTTCAGACTACCTGGGAATAAACTCTTGCATTGAATGCCCTCACGTAAGAACCTTTTGACCCCATCAGTGACTGTTCTCCAAAGTATTTAACATATAAATAACTTTCCTGCTCACCATTCTTTTTCTGCAAGAAGGCTGGACAGTTGAAAGCTCTGTCCCGTAAGGACGCATACTTGACCATCTTCCAAGATAGGGTGTCTATGCACCTTCCCAAAGTATCATTGTCTTTCCATAGGTCACAAGAAAGTGATTCTATTGACTTTCTGCAAAACCCCGAAAAATCAAAAGGAAGAACAGTTCCATTTTCTAGATGGAACAAATTGTTTTTTGAGATATTTGGAATTTATTAAGGATTTTAGAAGGTCTAGCCATCTTCTAGTTCTGTTGAGTGGTCCAAATAAAAGGTCTTTAGGCTTCCCTAAAGTGTGTGGACACGTGGTAAATGCACACAAATGCGCAGGGAAAAAATCTGCTACATGAGCTACTTTTCCACGTGGGGCGGGGGTTTGAGTGGTGCACATCATCCGGCTCTGGCTGATGTCCTGCCCAGCTCGGAGAGACGTCACTGGTTGCTAGGAGCTGGGTGGGTCATCAGCCAGAACATCTAGCTTAGCTCCTGGCAACCAGTGACACCACAATTGCCAGGAGCTGGGCGGCATGCCAGCCAGAGACTCCCAGGTTGCTAAGAGCTAGGCAGGGAGTTATGTTTGGCCCTTACACACCTCCGCGCTGAGCTCTTAGCAACCTGGGACGCTCTGGACGGAAAGGGGGCGGCAGGCACACTGCAAACATTGTGCAGCAGAGCAGCCATGCTGCTCTACCTGCCATACCCCCCACATGACCCAAAGATGCCACTTGAGGCAATAGCCGCCTATCCTCATTCTGCCTCATTATAGAGATGGCCGTGTTTATGACACACAGTGCTATAGCAGACGAAATGTGATTCGGTTAGGGTTTGGAAAGACACACATATACATTATATTGCCAAAAGTATTGGGGCGCCGGCCTTTACACGCACATAAACTTTAATGGCATCCGATTCTTAGTCGGTAGGGTTCAATATTATGTTGGCCCGCCCTTTGCAGCTATAACAGCTTCAACTCTTCTGGGAAGGCGTCCCCAAGGTTTAGGAGTGTGTCTATGGGAATGTTTGACCATTCTTCCAGAAGCACATTTGTGAGGTCAGGTACTGATGTTGGACGAGAAGTCCGGGCTCGCAGTCTCCGCTCTAATTCATCCCAAAGGTGTTCTATCGGGTCAAGTTCCTCCACCCCAAACTCGCTCATCCATGTCTTTATGGATCTTGGCAGCATGAAATTGTCCAAAATGTCTTGGTATGCTGATACCTTAAGAGTTCCCTTCACTGGAACTAAGGGGCCAAGCCCAACCCCCCAACCCCTGAAAAACAACCGCACACCATAATCCCCCCTCCACCAAACTTTACACTTGGCACAATGCAGTCAGGCAAGTACCGTTCTCCTGGCAACCGCCAAACCCAGACACGTCCATGTGATTGCCAGACAGAGAAGCGTGATTGGTCACACGTCTCCACTTCTCGTGCTTTACACCACTGCATCCGACGCTTTGCATTGTACTTGGTGATGTAAGGCTTGGATGCAGTTGCTCGGCCATGGAAACCCATCCCATGAAGCTCTCTGCGCACTGTTGTTGTGCTGATCTGAAGGCCTCACCAAGTATGGAGGTCTGTAGCTATTGACTCTGCAGACAGTTGGCGACTTCTGTGCACTGTGCGCTTCAGCATGCGCTGACCCCACTCTGTCATTTCACGTGTCCGTTGTTCCCAGTTGCTTCCACTTCGTTATAATACCACTAACCGTGGTGACCGTGGAATATTTAGTAGCAAGGACATTTCACGGATGGAGTTATTGCACAGGCGGCAACCTATCACGGTACCACGCTGGAATTCACTGAGCTCCTGAGAGCGACCCATTCTTTCACAAATGTTTGTAGAAGCGTCTGCATGCTGAGGTGCTTGATTCTATACACCTGTGGCCATGGAGGTGATTGGAACACCTGACTCCAATGATTTGGAGGGGTGTCCCAATACTTTTGGCAATATCGTGTATGTAAGAGCAGTGGTCCCCAACCCCCGGTACGCGGTCCGGAACTACTTCCGCCTCTTCCTATGTCCTCTCCTGCAGAGAGAGGAGAGAGAGCGCCCGACCGGCGTGTGGTGGAGACTGGAGGGCAGCCAGCGACGCCGCAGCAGCCATCGGTGGCATTGGAGGAGGGCAAGGAGGAGGCTGATACCGGCGGAGGGACACAGGGAGTTCAGGTTAGTGAAGCCCTCTTCTTTTATTATATATTTTTTTCTTTAACATTTAATTTATTTCTGAAGTTTTTTTTGCACTTTGTACAATATATAAAAAATACAGGGTAGGAAAAAAAAAGGAATTCAGTGTCTAAGGTCTTGTTCACACCAATTGTGATGCGTTCCAGAGTGGCAGCTGCTGGAACGCACCACAATCGCTCACAAAACTTCCCCCTGCGCTCTGGGGCGTGGCAGTGCATTTAATTCAATGGCACTGCTTCGCCCCCCCCGCCGCAGTGCGATCGGGAAGTGTGGCAAAACATTGCCTGCGTTCCATTCCACTGCAAACACAAAAAATAGCGCAAGCAGCATTGCAGTGGAACAGAACGCAGGCAATATTTTGCCACGCATCCGATCGCACTACGGGAGGTGGCTGCAGTGCCTTTGACTTCAATGCACCGCAACGCCCCCTCCCACCCCTGAACTCAGCGGGAAGATTTGTGAGTGATTGCTGTGCGTTCCAGCAGCTACCGCTCTGGAAAGCACCGTAATTTGTGTGAACAAGCCCTAAGGGCCCAGTCCCACCATAAGGAGTGCGTGCCAGTGCGTTCAGCCTCTGGAATGCAACCCGGCGGCTCACTTTGTTTTGGGGCAGGAGGGGGCGTGGTGGTCCATTGAACTCAATGGTACTGAAGCCTCGCCCCCCGCCTGCAGTGCGATCGCGGCACCGGAATCCGTAACACATTAGTGCCTGCGTTTTCCGGTCCATTGCGATCTGCAAAAATGCTGCATGCACTATTTTGTAGACCGGTCCACGGCGATAAAAAGGTTGGGGAGCACTGTGTTAGAGGACAGACTACAAAAGCAAAGTTATCGGGTACAAAACTGACATACAGGACCTTGGAGATGAACATTCTGAGACTACAGCAGGAAGAAGCTCTGGGACTGAAGTGGTTAAAGAGCCAATGAGATGAAACAAACTAAAAGGTGAGGAGCTGAAAACTCACTGTCCAGCCGCATACGTCTCCCTGCTGAGCGATCTGACAAGTATTGATATGAAGATGACAGACACAAACAGGCTAGCACCCCACCACCCCGAACATCTACACAGACAGGTTCTGATATTCTGCATCAAAGTTGTGGTGAAACGTTTCCTGGGGCGTGTCCCTGCTTTTGGAAACCCCAACATTCTTCAGCAGGCACTGACCCCACTCTGTCATTTCACGTGTCCGTTGTTCCCAGTTACTTTCACTTTGTTATAATACAACTAACAGGTGACCGTAGAATATTTAGTAGCAAGGAAATTTCACATTTCACGGATGGACTTATTGCACAGGTGACAACCTATCACGGTACCACGCTGGAATTCACTGAGCTCCTGAGAGCGACCCATTCTTTCACAAATGCTTGTGGAAGCGTCAGCATGCCGAGGTGCTTTGTTTTATACACCTGTGGCCATGGAGGTGATTGGAACACCGGAATCCAATGATTTGGAGGGGTGTCCCAATACTTTTGACAAGTGTGTGTGTGTGTGTTGAGCTCCTTTGCACATTACCCGATGATAATACCACATCACTAAGCAAAGCGTGAATTATACGCCTTTAGATTTGATATCTTTAGACTTTTATAGAACCCAACACAAACAGAAGATAAGGGAAGACATGTCAGCGTAGTATATCTGCTTCCTGTGGTACTCACCACTGCAGTGTGTGCTCCCTGAGGATGCGGCAGTTCCTGAACTGGGTGATGGGGGCATCAGACACGGATTTATTGGAAGGCATCTCTAAACCTGCACAGACAGAGAGCACACCTCACCTTCCCCTCTACAGCTGTCCAGCTCCATCCACCCTCATCTCACTGCTCACTACACTCTCAGTCACATGAGCCACAGTCACGTGACAGGATAGGTTCTGTCCTCCTCACATGACCCAGACAGCTGTGGCAGCCATGTTGTGAGAGGCAGATTGGCCATCTTGGGAAGGTCACACAAAGGTATTTGTGTAAACGGAGGCCGGTGTCCTGTGTGTTTTATAAAGCTGGCCTTCTGCCTGAAATGTATGTTTTTCAGCACAAAGAAAGGAAACGCCTTGAGGATGTAGTCAGTGGGTATTTTTTTTGTGGCTTGTCATCTCACTTTCCACCACAAGAGGGCAGACTGTGAGCCTTCATTATACAGACAGGGCTGTGGAATCTGCATGCACTTTATAGACACTTCAAACTGAATGCCATTTAGTTTTCTGAAGAACTCTGTATAATAAACAATTGCTATTTACCCTAAATAAAGTGCTTTTTTTCATATTTTTTGCTGCTTAGTTGCATCTCAGTGCTGCTGATCACCTGCAGCTACTTTGCAGCGATTTCCTGACTATATGCATTCCAGCAATGGCTGTGTGTCATCTCTCAGAGCGGGATTCCTGATGGTGAGCACTGTGCACCATGCCTGTGTAATGTGTGTTAAAATGGCCGCTTGTAGTCTCTATTGGAAGCCCATTTGACAGATTGTTGACATCACCTTAGTGGAAGTCACTTCACTGGAGCACAAGTACTGCATTATAATGGTAGGTGAAGCTTTCTTTTTTGATGATACTGTTATGGTATATTTTTGACATATCAGCAGCTATTCATGCAAATTTGCCCGACTCCGTGCACCCCCTGAAGCATGCTCCAGTTATGCTTTTTCTCTTCTATCTTCTCCCAGCAGTGGGTGGTCCTGGATGATGCCGTGCCCCTCTCTGCACCAATACACTGTGAGTGTAGGGCACTCTGCTCAGGGGCGGGGCCATGATGCCCTGCACTCACAGTCTTCCCTCAGTCTTCCAGCTTGAGTGACACTGGGCATCATTCAACTTGTAAAACTGAGGACATCTTGTGGTGACAGAGAGGTACAGAGGGTCAGGTTCAGATTATAGGGAAGTAATGCAACAAAAGTTTCTTTTTTAACCTTACCTCCTCCATTGAAAACAAGCCAAGAGTTTGCCTTTAAGTTACTAAAAGGTCCACTTTAAGAGAAAATTCATGCAAGGCTTTGCCCTTAAAGGAGATTTATGAGGTGGGTGCTTTTCACTCCACCCGAACATCTATACGGACAGGTTCTGATATTCTGCATCAGCACCAGAACTTGTGGTGAAACGTTTCCTGGGGCATGTCCCTGCTTTTGGAAACCCCAACATTGAATTTCTCCTATTTGCCTCCTTATGTACAGTTGGAAGGGTTTTGTTACGTCTGTTCAATTTTGCTACAAATAAGCCGATACCTTTCTGTGCACAAGGAAGGGGGGAGGAGATGACTGTGTTCTTGTGATCCATCAGAAATTAAGTAGGCAGGGCTGACACCACATGCTTAGACATTGAGCGCTAAAAATACAAAGGGGAATTTATCAAAACTGCAGCAGACAGAATCTGGAGCAGTTGCCCATAGTAACCAATCAGCTTCACTCTTCAGCTTAAGATTTGAAAATGAGAGAAGCTGATTGGTTGTCATGGACAGCTGCTCCAGATTCTGTCTGCTCCAGGTTTGATAAATTACCTTGTCAAAGAGCAGCTCCCTATATTCCTGCCACATCATTTATTTTTCTGTACCCGCATCATGTTTAAATCATGGGGAACTATTTATATTAGGGATGCACCGATACCGAAACTAGTATCGGTATCGGTCCCAATACCGAGTATTTTGGCGAGTACTATACTGGCCCAAATGCTCCGATACCTTTCACGATACTGGAACCTCCGGTCAGAGGGAGATTTCCTCTGACTGGCAGAGCCGCAAGGGAACATGGAGCCAGGAAACTGACTCCATGCTGATTGGCCGGGAAGCCGGCTTCCCAGCCAATCAGCATCGAGCCCTCCAAACAGATGTGATAATATGGTGACACAGCCTCCACCCTGCAGGCACCTCATTCCCCTCACATAGATCCTCAGCAGCATTCATTACCGTACCACAGATGTCCCTCCGACAGCTGGGCAGACACCTCTCTCCAAGATCTGCCCACGTCTCCTGTGTGTACAGCGCCAGCACCGCCGGCTTCATGCTGTTAGAGGATGTCTGAATGAGAGCGCTGGGCAGTCTGCGCATGTGCAGTAGCAGGCTGAGGCCCGATCACGCGGGTACTATACACGCAGGAGACGTAGGCAGATACGCGAGAGCTTGGAGAGCGGTGTCTGCCCAGCTGTCGGAGGGACATCTGTGGTACGGTGATGAATGCTGCTGAGGATCGATGTGAGAGGGGAATGAGGTGTCTGCAGGGTGGCGGTTGTGTCACCATATTATCAGATGTTTGGCCTCAATGCCGATTGCCTGGGAAGCCGGCTTCCCGACCAAACAGCATGGAGTCGGCTTCCCGGGCAATCAAGTAGCCGGGTGGCGGGTAATGACACGCCGCCTGGCTCCGATTGCCCGGGAAGCCGGCTCTATGCTACCGGAAGTACCGGTATTAGTACTCTGTATCGTCGAGTACCGAAATATAAATATCGATACCGAAAAAATGGTATCGGTACATCCCTAATTCACTTACTGTAGAGATGTACTAAATGTTTTGTGTTTTTATATGCTGCCTTGACATATACAAACCTTTGGGAGAGGGGAGACCCAGAGACTCCATTGATGAGACCCATCTATATCAAAGGCCTGACAACCAGAGTAGAGTTGCAGTATTGGGTCCATGACTCATCCATCCATCATATGCACGGCTAGCCATGTAACATGCATTATGCACATTGCTATGGGTCAGTCGTCCTGCTCTCCTAAGCACAGAATATTGTACTATTCCTCACCGCAGAGCTAAACAGAAAGCTGCCCATAGAAGATGCAATATTGTGCTCCGCTTCTGTGCTCGGTTTTCCAGATGTCAGACTGAAGACGCCTCAGAATTACCGGGATACAAATATAACCTTTGCATGGTCAAAAGGAAGCAGCAAACTCCTCCGTAGTCACAATTATAGTATAAGGCCTCATTTACATGGATGTGCTCGTCCATGAAGAGACCTGGACCCCAGAGGGACAGGTGCGGCGTCTCTATGACAGGATGTGGCTGCATGCCGACCCGTCCTCACACACCTATATCTGTACAGATGTGCAGGTTCAGATTGGCGTGTAGTTGCATCCTGTCAGAGATGTGCACAGAGCACCTTCCTGTGCCTCCCAGGTGCAGGTTTCTGCATGGATGCACACATCCGTGTGACTGAGGCCTAATAGTCACACTAGGGGAAAGTAAAACTGACGTGGTGTTCCTGCATTGTAACGCATTCAATATCAGTTGTTGGATCTATAAAGCGTAAGGTCAGAGGTCAGGTGTACAGTGCTCTCCGGCATTGCAAACTGTCACACTCCCCAAAAAGACCTAATTAAAGGAGAACTATGAGGGGAGTGATTTGCACTCATCCTCATAGTTCGAGCCGACCTGTGACAAAGAAGCTGTCACACGTCGGCAATATTTTTTTGGGAAGTGAGCGAACGCGTACCGCCGCTCGCTCACTTTCCGATCATCTCCCTGCAGAGAGCGGTCTCCGTCAGTCATGGCTGCCCACAGGGATTGCCCTCTCCGATCCCCCAGCACTGACTGGAGGAACGGACTGGGAAGGGGCGGGCACAGCTGGCTCTGCCTCTCGATAGGCAGAGCCAGCTGTCACTCATGCAGCTGGGTGGATCTCAACAGCATTGTCAGGATCCGTCCCAGCATATCACGGGCAATAGCCCCCTAAATACTGAGCTTTGGGTCACGGGAGGTTAGTATATGACCTCCCATGACCCTAAAGAGAACTATGGGGAAAAAAACACTTACCCCATAGTTCTCTTTTAACTGGCCATAGTGCCAATGTATCCTCTAACCCAGTGGTAGGCAAACTCTGCCCTCCAGCTGTGGTCAAACTACAAATCTCATCATGCATCTGTCTGTGGAAGTCATGTTTGTGGCTGTTAGAATCTTGCAATGCCTCATGGGATTTGTAGTACCAGCACAATGGCTGGGGGGGGGGCTAGAGTTTGCCCACCCCTGATCTAACCCTATAAACAAAGGACGGCTAACTATATCAATGGCTTTGCCTACATAGTACAACCCTATACCATCCATGAATCAGAGAGAATGACCAACAGGAACACAGTGATACTCTGTAGGGCAGAAGTCTGGAAAGGAGGAAGTAGAGTTTGTATAAGGATTCATTCTTGTCCATTGTTCTTTGTACGGACTTTACCTCAGCCCAGATTTCATTTTAGGGAATTTGGCCATAAGGGAACTCTAAACAGCAACTTATTGAAGCCTGACGCTTCTGGTTTGGTGCCTTTAGCCAAGTTGCTTTGTGAAGAACCGATTTAGAGGGGGGGGGGGGGGGAAATGTAGCCGGTGACATCAAGACACCTGATAGGCACATAGTTCTGGGGGTACAGACCCCAAATATAGTGAAACAAGGACTACGGCTGTCCTGGAACTTGTACTTTTAAAAGCAATTTTGCAATAGCAGCTTTTACACATTACAAGAGCGTGAAAGATTTCTTTACAGCCACTTTCAAATTTCAGCTGCATGCTTGAAGGCCATGGGCAATCATTCCGGTACCTAGTATTAATATAGGAGGTTCATATCAGTGACCCTGATGTAGGACCAGAGTCCCTATGCTCAGTGCTCACATTCTGTACTACCCGTTTCATTCAACCTGTAGACGATGGCTGGAGCAGCTCGGTACACATATCCCATCCTAGGCCCCATTCACACTGAGCGATTTTTGCAGCGATATCGCTCTATGTAGCTTCTCCAATCCATTTCAATGGAGCTGTTCACATCTCGCCGCTCAATATCGCTTGTAGCTTGACGCTCCTACATGACCCTTTTTGCTCCTGATTGCATACAGCCCAATAGGAAAAAGTCACACGATGTCACACAATATCGCACGCAGAAAATCACACGATTTTCATGTCGCTCAGTGTGAATGGGGCCTTACACATGACCATTCTTAAACCCTTATTCAGCTTAGTCATGGGGACGGCTGGGGGGGTACACATGTCATGCCAGAGATGTACACCAGAATCAGTGTTGTATTCTGAAAGTGATATTAAAGTCAAAAAAGTTTTTAAGTTACTTTAAATGCGGATTAAATCACTTACAATGGATGCTGCTCTTTGAAGTTTAAAAGTTTTACATTTCCTGTAGAATCAGCTGGTCCCCTAATACCCTGTTTTAGGGGGACACCTTTACCTTGCAGGGTCTTTGGAGCCACTCTGTTACCACACACACAGAGGCACAGTAAGGCAAACCACTCTCCTGCTCTCTGCACCCTTCTCCAAGCTAGCACATGGATGGCTTGGTCTGCTTGATCCCTTGTGATCTTGTACAGGACAGGAAGTTCAGGGAAGCAGAGCTGAGAGAGTTGAAGCAGTTTGGAAACACTGACTAGAAATACTTGTAAAAAATTTACATAAAACTCTTTGCTGGGCAATGTATATTGGTCCAGATTCATTATTGAAAAACAAAAGTCTGAGCATTTAATGCCATGTAACAGATTAGACATTTGTTTTATTGTAAAGAACCCATTGTGAGACCTATGGAGGCTGCCACTGTGATTGTCCCAGAAATGCTCATTGGCTGGCTGTTACCTAAAACCAAACAGATGAAATTCAGGGGGATTGCTTTTCTCTAGTTGAAGCTGTGACTTGGCAATGGGACAGAAATAAAACAAGCCCATCCCTAACAGTATATCCACTGTTGCCTGGCTTTAACATTGACCATCTGGTTTAATGGGTCACTCACCCGGAAGAAATCAAACTTTAGGTAGACCAGGCCTATTAACAGTAAATTTGATATATTTTGCACAAGCAGTAATAAAGCTTTAAAACATCAATATTTGTAGCTGCAGGTACTCAGGCATAATTCAGTCCCAAAGTTCAGTTGAAAGCCCTTTCAGCGGTAGAGTTTCATCTTGTTCCTTTACCAGCAGTGACTTGATAGCACGACCACCTTTTAACAGAAACTCAAACCAGAGCAAGAGAGGGGTCAGTAAGCTTTCCTACATGTCAGCCTAGGGAAACAAATTCCTTTAAGACAGCCCAGAGTTCGGATTTTGGTCATTTGACTTGCAGCAGTAATCCCGGCACAGTCTGGGGCCACTGAAACATGGTAGCTCCAGGACTACCTTAAAGTAGAATCAGGCGCTGTTGTCACTATAGGGATCTTGCTGGAAATTCAGCCCTTCAGGCAGAACCTTACCTCTACCCTCAGCAGTACACTAAACACAGCGGCTGGATTCACACTGTTCCACCTACATTGCAATGTACATACATAGGTGTGAATAGGCCCATAGTTTACATTTCACACTAAACCGCAGTGCATAGCTGTGAAGCAGCCACATAGGAACAGATGGGCTTTCTTGTTATGATATTTCATGCAGCTACATACATGGTTCTTGCAGCATGAATAGGTTCCTTAACCCTCTAAAACCAACAGCAAAGCTTGATATAGCACAGGGGTGGGCAAACTCCGGCCCTGGTGAAAATACAGCCTGTGGCTGTAAGACTCTTGCACTGCAATGGGGTTTATAGTTCCACAGTACCTGAAGGGCCAGTTTGCCCAGCCCAGGTATTGAGGTTGGGCTTCCTTCTGCAGATACTATGACTGACAAGTCAGCCTTTCTAACTTGCTGGACAAGTATGCATGTTAGAAGCTTTACCTTCAGACAGGCATACCTGGTTTAGGGCATCTGGAAGTACTAAAGACAGGACCCTTACATCAGTACTTTGTGCCAAAGAATTGGGCTAAAATGGATTCCACTCCTACCCATGAAGCGCAAGACCAGATGTACCAGACAGCAGCACTAGAAACTCTGGAAAGGAGTAAAAAGTTATAATGCGTGTGATCATAATGCAAAGTATGTCTTCGAAAGAGACTTCATTCAAAATGGCCACCAATGGTTGTATTTTTCAAGGAACAGTTTCACATTCATATCCCTACTCAAATTTTTCAGAGTAGGTAGGCAATGAAGAAATGCTCCTAAAACATGCCTATGGCCTATAGGCTTTTAGACATCATTTTCACCAACATTAGGTGCCTCCCATTTGTTAAATGTGAAATCCTTGGCTATTGTGGTTTTGTAGATCAGTTACATTCAGCATGAAACACCTGCACTTCCCTCTGTGCAGAGGCTTCCTGTAATGACCAGTCCCTGGCTGCTCTTTGCTTGTGCAGGGCGACTGGTCTAGTATCAACCCTCCTGTGGTTTCCTACAGAGTCTTTGGTAGTAGGACCTGCAGTGCCCCTTTCACAGCTCTGCTCCCTACACAGGCCACGTGCAGCACAGCTATTTTATCACTATTAATTTAACATCTGTGCTTCCTTTAATGAAGACACACACACGTGTGTGTGTGTGTGTGTGTGTGTGTGTGTGTGTGTGTGTGTGTGTGTGTGTGTGTGTCCAGTCTGGTCTCTATCCAGTTGTGATTTCCTGCAGCCAGACTGTAGCAGGAGGACCTGCTGTGCCCCTCCAAAAATCATGTGCAGCACAGCTATTCTATCACTACTTTTACATCTGGGTTCTCAGGGCATCTGACACTCATGTATATCCTTTGCTGATAAGAGGAATTCTATGAACATTTCATGACTGGAGCTTAGTTTAATGAAGACTTGTTGCAGCAGATTTTACTAACACAAGACAACCACCTGAACCCGTGTAGTTTCTGCCCATCAACACATGAAAGGAATGTAAATGAAACCACTTCTGCAGGACAATGTCTGAAGCAAACAGGCTTCAACCCCTTGAAAACAATGACAGCTTCAGTGTATTGGAGAGGTTTTATTTGGAAATGTGTAATCGATTCCCAGCAGTGGGTTCATCTTCACCATATGTTAAGGTTTTGCTTTTAAAATATTCTGGTCACCAGTTGAACACGGACGGTAATCAATCTCTTTGTATTAAAACAAAAAAAAACTAGAACAAAAATATATATATATTGAGACCTCACTCCAATGTCAGAACAGTACAGCAATCTCGAACCAAAGTACATCCAGGGAATTCTCAGCACTTACAAGGAAACCCCACACAAATATACAGCTATAGATTAAATATATATATGCAGCAAAGGGAAGGGGTGGGACAAGTTACAAGAGGAAAAGAAACAGCTGGCTCTTGTTTTAAAGTATGAACAATGAAGATTTTATATTTATAAATAAAACATTGAATGGCAAGAAGGAAATTACAATTCTAGATCATATTTTTACATGGTACTTTTGTTAGGAAACATCCACAGAAGATATGGGAAGAGAAATAAACACTGCACGCAGAAGAGGGAGTCTTGTGATTTGTGGAAGTGATGCCTGCTTCCTTCCCACAACACTGGAATCAGGACTCCTTATTGCCCTGAAGTCCACCCAATGAATATAGCTAGAGGGTTACACACAACAGTCACTAACTTACAATTGCGCAGTTACAGGGGAGAGGGAAAAGAATCTACTGAATCAGGGTGGGTGAAGGATGACTGTACACATGATAAAACCATTTTTTTTTGTAAGTGGCGATTTCTGGAACGTGGGGAAGAAATTTCTTCTTTTTATTTTGTGGAGAGGATAAGGGCCACAATCAGACCGTACAGACCCAAGACTTCTGCGAAAATGAGGATCAGGATCATGCCTACGAATAGTCGGGGCTGTTGTGCTGTTCCCCGCACACCTGCATCCCCAACAATGCCAATGGCGAACCCAGCGGCAAGACCACTTAATCCTACACTGAGGCCGGCACCTAGCTGTAAGAAGCTCCTAGACAAGGAAAGAGAAACGAAAGTTAGTTTCAGCTTAAAGAATATCAAAAGGAAATAGACTTCACATTACCTTAGCGTCCTGGGACCATAAATGTTAAAGCACAATTCTTGTTAGAATTACAGAAGTAGAATCTATATACAATGCATTACTTTCCAGAAGTTTCCCCTACATACTGTATCTGAACACTGAAGCCAAGGACACCGTACATTCATCTGTAGGCAGATCACATACATTTTTACAATCTACCTGCTGCATTCAGGTCATAAAATATCCAAAATGATACCAAAGAATACAACTTCTGAACTATCCCATGGCTTAAAGGTCAGATATATGTGCATTACCTTTGACCTGTAGACACCTTAACAGCAATCAAATTGTGGAAGAATGTCACAGGATGATTTTCCCCAGCCATTTGCCATTGTTCACCTATCAAGATAACACTGGTCACACAAACTGAAAGTGCTCAGCTGTGCGGGTTTACACCAGAAGGCTACAGCTCGCGGTATACCGAGACGCCGCTGCTGAAACGGATCCTGACAATTATGTCTGGATCCGCCCAGCTGCACGAGTGACAGCTGGCTCTGCCTATCTAGAGGCAGTTGTAACCGCCCCCTCACCCATCCGTTCTGTCAGTCAGGCTCTGCCGTGACAGGATCGAGAAGTGAGCGAACACCGGTATGTGTTCGCTCACTTCCCGATCCAACCTGTGACAGTCTCATTGTCACAGGTCGGCTAGAACTATGAGGCTGAGTGAAAAGCATTCACCTCATAGTTCTCCTTTAAAACCCCTGCCAGGTTATTGCAGACGTTTCCATTCACTTCCTGTAAAAAACACAACAAAAGAAACCTTCCCTAGACATGTCCCCATTTGAAGATCTCCCCTTACTACTCGTCATGAGGACACCTACCTTTGGTATTTTCTCTACACTTTCAGCAACAATTTTCACCAGTTCAAATATAAGGATTTGGTCCAGTGCAGCAATAACTGCTAATAAATACTTCTGATTAAGCAATAATCTCACATCTAGTAGATCGAAAAATGCCAACGAGATAAAAGCCTGACTCAAATTCCAGCACTGTCTGCAATTTTACTTATGACCCTCCGTAGCACAAAGCTATAGTAGAACCTCACCCACCACCCCAGTTTACTTCAGACAACAGCCATAGCCTGCTCCGGGACATGTTTCTGTTAACCTCCTCCAGACCAAAGTCCTCTTCATCTATGCTTGCCATGTCTGCACAAAATATAGGATCACCACTCAAATCACTCCAATTCCAGGAGATGAGCTCATACAAGTCCAAAAGTTCAAAGGAGTTCAAAGGAGTATAGTAAAAGTGGTGTAAAAACAGTCTGCGAATGTAGTACTAAAATAAGCAAGCACTTTAAGAGGGTGTTTAGCTGAGAAGTGTTGGGAGTGGTTTAGTGCCGTCATACTTTAAGACCTCTCAAGGCTTGCTGAAATGGCCTCAGTTATTGACAGATTTTTAGCGTGTGCATGCACCATTGTAGGTTGACAAAATCATGAGCCCGTGTCCCAGAAAACAGCACATATTCCATGTAAGAGATTTGAGCACAGTGTATAAATAACAAACCCACCTGTATAATGAGATTGCTGGTGTGAGAGAGTTTGCAATAAGCACTGCCACTACCAGTCCATAGATAGCTATGATACCAGCCATGACAACAGGAATGATGGACTTCATGATCAGCTCAGGCCTCATGACAGACATGGCAGCAATACCTGTGCCACTCTTCGCCGTTCCATAGGCTGCCCCCAATGCTGTGTAGAGAGTAAAAAAGGAAACAGTCAGTATGGTCATGGAAAGACAGACAGCCATTACAGTTCACACTTTAGTCCCATTACATGGAAGAGGACAATACGAGGGGTGCTACAGTACTTAGCAGCATCCAAATAAATCTCCCAACAGTAGAAATCAGTAAAAAGTGTATAGACAGACAGACCTTCACTCCGTGTTGCATGCAAGAGATACCAATGCACTGCAACAATGACCAGGCGTTCTTCACCTTCTACAGGTTTAAAAGAAAACTTGTATTTTCCATAAAACTAAAGCTTAATTAGTCGTACCCAAACTGGTTTTTAATTTACGTCCAGGTGCTCAGATGCATTCAGAGTTTCAAAACTACCTACTAGAATTTCTCTACCCCTATATCACCACCTGAAGGGACAGACTGATAACACAACACATTGTACAAGTGCTGCAACTGTCTCAGGGCGACTAAAATTTAGCAGTCCTTTAAAAGTAGGGACTTAAAAATGGCTTGCACCACTTTCTGGAGAGCTCTTTCAGTGTGTTCAAGTTTAGGTTAGAGGCATAATAGGCAGGTTGATGCAAAAGCAGGAAGGAGGAATTGGTGGGACACAGTAAAATCACCCTAAGGCTAGGTTCACACCTGCACTACACCCGGGATCACGCAGTCCTGTACAATGCAGGCAGCAATTTCCGCACAGCCCCATTGATTTCAAGGGGGTGACATCCACGCGGCATTTGCAGACAAAAAAGGTACATGTACGCTTTGAGATACTCTACGCATGGCTATTAAATCATGTTTTACAGTATTTTTTTTATTAAGGAACCTTTGTGGACAAGTTTGGAAGCGGCCATTGTCAGTATGTTAAATGTGGAGGCTTCCAGCATGTCATCCTACTCTTTGCCTTACCATCTAGAGAGGCTGAGTAGAACAAATATGCATTGTGGGAGTTTTCTTCTTTCAGATTTGATCACCACCACTGGACAAGCAGTTCACTGGAATGTGGTACCAAGTCACAGGACTGGAGCATGACCAAACCTTTATCTCACATGACTACTACAAAAGGCAGCTGCAGTCACAATTTCATACAAATGCCATTCATTAGTTTCAATAAAACTACCCAAAATGCCTAATGTGTCAATCAGCAACATCCTATTTTTTTTTTCTTCCAAAGTCTGGAGTTAGCAAATATAGTAGCGACTTTCCAGTAAAATAGGATATGAACTGCCTGGTCAATGCTTGTCAAATCTTGCAATACTCCAGTTTGCTGCTAATCCTGAAAGCCGATGTAAACCCTACCGGGCGAACACACCAGCAATTACTTTCTCACCTTTTCATCCTTTGTTGCATGTCAGTGCTGCCAATCTCCTGCAGCTGCTTCCCATCAACATGGATGTGTTATAGCAGCTGCTGGTCATTGCTCAGAACAGGCTTTCTAATAACATACCTGTGTAGTAAGCACCGGTACAGCGCCTATAGTCTCCACTGGACATGGGAAGTATTATCACCAAGTATATGACAGGGTGACAAGTAGCAGAACAAGGACATTTATATCAGGATCATCAGGTATTTTAATGAAGGCTATAGATGTAAAAAATGAGACTTGAAAGGGCATTACCATGTTAAAGCTTGAGACTTTAGTGATTGGAGGGGGGGACTGAGCTACCATCTAAAAACCAGAGTTGCAACAGTAAATTAGTCACCAACATTTGCTATGTTTAAAAAATGGCCTTAATGATTTGTCAGCAATTAGTTTGTTTAGGGAAGGTTATAACCCTGTTTATTTGTCATGTACTTAAGGCATTCCATATATTTGCGTGTTACATAGACAGGCTCTACTTCATGCTGTGCAGTAGTGGTGCACAATGGTTTTGCTCTGGTTGATCTTATTTCAAAAGGTTGAAACATGTCACTTTGCCCTCATGGCTGATCTACAATTCTCCTAAATCTAGTACACAAACATAAGCAAGCTTGGAAAAATGTGAAAGAAAAAAACGTGGACACTGTTCAAATTTCCCCGCTCTTGGAGATGGATGTGGACAGCACAAAACAAGGAAAAAAAAAGTTAAGACTTAGTCAAAGGGCTGGTACAAGGATTTCTTACAAAATATAGCTGTGCCAACAAAAATATTAGGCCCGACATGTCTGGGCTCTACCTGTGATTATTCTGGTTGCCTTGCTCATCCAGCGGCTTTGAATTTCAGCTCCAGAACATACGAGAAGATCAGAAGTCCTGACCATTTACTACTGAATCCAGGGAAGGCCGGGCACCACCTAGCACATTCAGGTTAGCGATGGCAGGCTACACATTTCTCATATTACCCGATTAGAAGGTATCACTACTTAGGGCCTATTAACACAAGTATACAAGATTACACAATTACATTCCAAAACCAACATACACAAGTTTGTTCAAGTCAGAGGCTCACCAAGTAATGAAAGTTTAAGAGTAGCCCTGGAACTTGCACCTTCAGACAAGTCTGCAATCGGATCTCCATATTTCAGCCTTTAATAGAGAACTATGGGGGTAAGCTTATCCCATAGTTCTCTTTAGGGTCACAGGAGTACATACACCAACCTCCTCCTGTGACTCAAAGCTCAGTATATAGCAGGCAATACTGAGCGCTGCAGCCAGGACAGATCCAGACAATGCTGTCAAGATCCACCCAGCTGGCTAATTGACAGCGGGCTCTGGCTATCTAGAGGGACAGCCAGCTGTGCCCATCGTCCCCTCCCATTCAGTAAGCGGAGAGGGGGGGGGGAGAATCCCTGCCTGGCAGTCACCACTCTGCAGGGAGATGATCAGGGAGTGAACAAGCAACGGTATGCGTTTACTCACTTAATGATCTATAGAGCCGACGTGTGACCGTTTCATTGTCAGACGTCGGCTCCAACTATGAGGATGTGTAAATCACTTACCTCATAGTTCTCCTTTAAGTCAGTCAATTCATAAATTGCATATGGTGCAGTCCATTACTAGCATTAAAAGCAGTTTGTTCTTCCCCCTTTAACATTTATATTACATATGGATCCTATCATTGGGGTTTCCATTTCAAGTGACAGCACTGTTCATTCTGCAGTGACGTTGCACAGCTGTGTTGTCACCATGTGGATTGGGTTGTTTTAAGCCGGGTTTTTTTTTAGACTTTGGGTACCAAACAAATGAAAGCTCAACTCTAGCCAACACTTAAAGCACTAACAGCAATAGGTCCCCCTCTTTCTGAAAAAGGGTTTTAAGCACATGAATAAAATCAGACTGTCGTAAGGACCCCCAGCAGGGTTGTCTGGTTAGTACCAACCTCGATAAATGCTGAATTAATGCCACTGACCTACTGCTTCATGTCTTTTTAAAAAATGCTCGACCCCACAAAAATGTGATAACCGTATATATACGCAAATATTTCACTTTTACATTACCACTCAAATCTGGACAATAAAACCTAGTTATGACTAATATCTTCCTCAATGTTCCCTCTATAAAGCATTTGCATGCTTTCAATAGGCTCAGTACAATCTGACTGTTCAAACAGTATAACCTGTAATTGCCTCACAACAGGCCTGCTGGAATTGCTTCTGATGCAGTGTACATACCGGCATGACACAATCAAGATAAAACTGTAAATATTGCTTGATGCCGCTTTTACTTGAAGATCATAAATTATCAGTGCCTGTTCACACAAGTGCAATTTGTCCTGCGTCTGCCACCATTCTACAATGCATGAGTATGGAAATCACATTCTGAAATGAGACTGTTCACATCCCTGCAACAAGAGGCTGTGCTTTCTTTGGGGCTACACATTGCAGTTTGGCACCGTTGGATCTAAAATGGGATTGCATACAAAACCCCCCCCAAAAAAAAGGTACATGCTTTTGGTGCTGAAAAAAAAGTCCTCAAAAGAACCCCAATGATGTACCAGTAGATATTGCTAGTCATTGGCCAAAAGAAAGATCAAAACCATGGATAAACAGTGCAAAATGCAGTTACCACAGCACTAGTGCTAGCCTAGCACAAGCTGTACGAAGTTTGGAGATACTAGGCAAAGATTTAACAAAAAAAAATTAACTTGTACTATAACATACAGAGAAGCCAAGTGTTCAAGTCTTTCAAATGATTACCTAGCAGAATTGCAAGTCATGTGTCACATTCCGGGGGGGGGGTTTGGAGTCACGTGATTGCTTTAGTCACTTAAACGGGAAATTCCTGTGTTTATGCGAAACCATAAACCACAAGGCATGTAGTGGCCGTATAGATTGTTAGGGCAGTTGTTACAATGTTCTCGGTTTGTTGGAGGCCCAGTCTATGCCCTTGCAACTTCAGGTTTATAACCACCATTAGATATAACCTGGAGCCAAGAGGTGACCTAGCTGTATTGTGCCAACTGTAGTAGAGAAAAAGCTGGGTCACCATGCTGGCAGGACTAATCTTAGAACTAATTGAAAATAAAAATCCTGCCAGTTAAAACAGCTCCCATGTGCAATTTTCAGAGTAAAATTTGATATAGTGTACATTCTAGTTATCCCTTGTGCAGCCAGTGAGTGCTCAAGTCTGATACTTTATAGCTGGTTTATTTCAGTGCAGTAAATGAAGTGGAAAACAATCGCCCTGTCCTTTCCTAGCAGAAGATAGAAACATTGATGGTAGAAAAAGACCCAAGTAGCCAATCAAATCTGCTTTCCTAACCTTGGTCCAAGTACAGATACCTGTAGGGTAAATGCTCCTATCTTCAGTCTGAGGAGCACCATGTCCAGGAGTTGGCACTAGGTCTTACCAAGGCCTCTTTCACACAGGTAGTCTGATCAGGTCCCCCAGACAGTTTTTCAGGCAGATCTGATCAGAAGCCCAATATTGATCTATGGGTAGCTGGATCTAAACCGGCACAAAAGTCAGTTTACATCCAAATGACCCCTGCATCCATCCAGGTCCAGAAAACCAAACTGAACAGGAGCTCCCCTTTGGCTGACCTGATTGGGACAGGGGACACGTCTGCAGACATCCAACGCCCCATATACCCAACATGGGTCTGATAAGTTAATTTTTTCCTCCCTCGCAAGATGGGGAGGGGGGTTATGGACACATGGATGCCACAACAGTTGGAACTGACTTGACCATGTGAAAAGGGGCCTTAGACTGTCCAGCATACACTACACCAAAATCTAGATGCAGCATGCATTAACCAAAACCTCTAGAATACTTGTACATACCCTTTTGTATAGCAGATGCATTAAGCTGCCTGTAGTTCCCTTGCCAAAGTTCACCACCCCAATTTTACAGGGCTAAGCAGGCCCTTCCTCGTCCCATAGGGTGATTAAGCGCTCAGACACCTACTTTACAGTAGGGTAGCATAGTGTGTGCCTTAAGGCTTAGTTCACACCAGAACCGCAGGTGTTTGCACACATGCGATGCGCTTTGCCATGAGTTTGTCACCGTTTTAGTGCGATTGATGCGGCTGTCTTTTTTGGGGCTTAAAATGGGATTTCAGGTGTTTTGTTGTGATCCATTGCTTTTACATGTGTTCCATCATGATCCGATGCAGCTAAAATAGTGCAAGCAGTAATTTTCTGGCTGCATCAGAATGGACTAGTCTGGTGTGAACCCAATAGGAAAGTATTGTGCTGCATTTCTCAGTACGGACTGCATCTGGTGTGAATGGGCCCTAAGAAATCCTAACTATGAGTCTTAGTGCAGCTCTAGTGGCAGCTCCCACAGCTCAAATGTGCCAACAAAAGCCAGCCTGAGGGTGCCTTCTGCAGCCTGACAGGTAGCAATTAGCAAGCCATATGGGTTGGTGTTTAAAGTCCTAACTAAAACCACTACAGATTCATATAAACTGACATTTCAAAATTCGCTTTATTCTTTCATGATGAAAGGGAATTCAATGTGTGCAGTGGAGGCTAAAAAGCTGAAGCAGTTTGAAATGGTTAGATCCCACAGGAAAGACAGTTACTTTAGTGTATTAAATTGAGCTAATAAGTAGAATATGTGAGAATTCCTTTGAGGGAGAAACTGCAGCTCAGAATCAAGTTTAGGATTTGACAATGCATGGAAAGTACTGTAGAAATGTGATTGTGTGTTCACTGGGTCATGGAGACCTGAACAGCACAAGAAAAGTCAAACAGAACTTGTAAAGCACAACATAGAATTATTCTTAAAGCAAGTCAAAGAAAAATATGGATGCACCGATACCGTTTTTCGGTATCGAGGAGTACCGATATTTCTATTTCAGTACTCACCGATACAGGGCACCGATACTTCCAGCAGCATAGAGCCAATGTCATTACCCACCGCCCGGCTTCTTGATTGCCCAGGAAGCCGACTCCATTCTGTTTGGCCGGCTCGATGCTGATTGGCCGGGAAGCCGCCTCCCCAGCCAAATCGGCATCAAGGCCGGCCAAACAGATCTGACAATATGGTGACACGATCCCCACCATGCAGGCACCCCATTCCCTCGAGATACTACAGATGTCCCTCGGCCAGCTGGACAGACACTGCTCACGGATCTGCCCACATCTGTGTGTACAGCGCCCATGTGATCGGCCCTCAGCCTGCTATTGCGCATGCACAGGATTTTTGAATGAGCGCTGGGCAGTCTGCACATGCGCAGTTGCAGGCTAAGGGCCGATTACATGGGCACTGTGCACACAGGAGATGTGATGTATTCTAATAGTCCCGATTTCCAGACCTCTAGTCCTGCTAAGTAATGCAGACATTAGCTGGTTGGAACTCCTTTGGTCACCATGAAGCTATATGGCTTGGGAGCAATACACTAGCTGTACTTTGAGCTGATCTCCCTCAGATCATCTCACTTTTTCTTGAGTCTAGTTTAAGCAGCTGGGGGTTGTTCTCTCTTTTGAGAGTCATCAAATATACCCAATTAAGGGGCTAATTAATTTTGGGTCTGAAGTCTACATAGTACATAGTTATTTATTTTTTTAAATGATATATGCCGGTAAAAAGCATTTTTGTGCCCAGCCCCATGAGGTGCGGCAGTACTAACCTGCTGTGTCGTCTTCTCCGTCTGCTTCAGCCACTCCCGTGTCACAGCCTAGTCATCTGCTCCATTCTGACCTCTTCAACAGGTACTCGTTTTATGTATTGGAGTATTTGCACGAGTACTCATGCAAATACTCGGTATCGCCACTGATACCGATGCTGGTATCGGTGCATCCCTAAAGCAGACCCATTAATGGCCAGGACTGCCTCAACACCCGTCTGCACCCTACAGTAATATTGAGGTAGTGACCAAGCTGAGGACCTTTACACAGGCAGCCACCAGGAGGAATGGGCCAGCTAGGCGGTCCACCAGCTATGTATTTTATTGAATACATAACCCAACATCCGCCCACACTTGTGGCTTCTTTACACACATCATTTGGGCTGGTGGATTTGAACAAGCAGTTTAAAAACCAAATAGGTTTTTTTTTTTTATGTGATCCACATCTTTTGTCATTACATGAAACTTGCACATTTGGTTGATGCACTAAGATGAAGACTAGCAAAAATTAAATTGCTGAACTGAAATGCCCATTCATACTGGCAGTTTTATGAATCAGCCATAGAAACAAAAGCCACTGGTACAGTCCTTGGAAAGTCAGTCCAATATTTACCTCAGGAAATACAAATTTGTTGAGGTCCTACAACTCATAAAACAATGTTTCATTACCTCTGAAGAGTAATGCAATCCAAAGCAATTACTGTATATACTCGAGTATAAGCCGTCCCGAATATAAGCCGAGGTACCTAATTTTACCACAAAAAACTGGGAAAAAGTATTGACCCGAAAAGCATAACCTTGTATGTCAGAGCAAAGAGTGTGAAAAGATAATACACAAATTATTTTAAATTGGTAAGGACAGACTTGCTGGTACCCCTACAAAGGATTATAATTGGAACATAGTGATAGTTTAAACATTTTTCTGTAATGTGCTCGCGAATCTTCAATCTTGTAATCAGTCAGCCCATTTTAAGGGAGAAAAGTGGTCACTGTGCTGTTGGTCCATGTTCAGTGTGGTATAAAAGCGAGGAGCGTTGTCTGAGGAGATCAGAAAAATTAAAGTTCACATGTCAAAGATAAATTGATAGAAGACCATCTCCAAGCAAAGGTCCATGGAAACATTGCCAGCACTAGCCACCCTGAAAAAAAAACTCTAGATTGAAAAGGATTGTAAAAAATGGTAGACAAAGGGCCAAGGGAAAAAGAAATGCAAGCAGAGCTCCAAGGTCGAGGTACATCAGTGTGATCACATCAGTGCCTTCAAAGAGACTCTGCTGTGGAAAAACAAGAGCCAGGCTAGAATTTGCCAAATTGCATGTTGACAAGGCACATTCCTTCTGTGAGAATATCCTCTGCACAGATTACACAAAACTGGAGCTTTTTGGCAAGCCACATCAACTATATGCTCAGATAAAAGAAATTAAAGCTTGTAAAGAAACACTGTACCCTACTGTGAAACATGGAGGCTCAGTTATGTTTTGGGCCTGCTGTGCTGCATTTGGCACAGGTCCATAGACTCTGTGCAGTCCACAATGAAAGACCATCGAGCAATTCTGGAGGAAAGCATGCTGCCCATTCTCATACAGCTCTGACTCGGGTCTTCAACGGGATAAATTACCCAAAACACAGCTAAGAGCACCCAAGAATGGCCATGAACAAAAAAAACTGGACTATCCTGAAGTGGACGTATATGAGCCACTAAAGGTTGTGCAACAAAATATGAGGTTAAGGACCCACTATTTTCATTAGTTTTATTTAAAATAATCTGTTTTGAGAACACCCCCCTCCCTTACACTTTGCTTTTTATATTTGACTAAATATGGAACAAGACAATGGATGGCAATTACTTGGGCAAATTCAAGTTTTCAGTTTTTTCATGGAAGGGAACAAACTTAGAATGGTTTATTCTAAAAGTTTCAGAAAAGATGAGAACGCTCAGCCAGGATTCACACATTTCCCATTTGAATCCTATTAAAAATGTGACTCTTGCGTTGAAGACCTAGAAACCATTGATTTTTTTTTTTAAACAAGATAATGTAGATTTAAAGGCTTCTAAGGGTTAAGAAGAAAGGGTTTCCACATACAGTGTCGTATGTACACAGAAAAACCATAGGTCACACACTACATACACAGGTACCGCTTACTGCTCTGGACTGCTACGCTATGGTTGCACATCCGGCTTCTTCACACAATGGGACTTCCACACTTACTGCTCCTTTTCACAATGCAAGTCTGAGGCAAACTCTGAACATATGGAGGCTGCTGTAAATCGTGGGCTTGTGCATACAAGTGGGGAAAAGAAAAAAGGAACAAGTTCAAAATGTTAACCACTTCTGGGCCACAAAGTGGTCCGCAGAAGTGGTTAAAACAAGAACACGGCTGCAGCTGTGTTAGTGTCATTTTTAACAGCCAGCAATGTCTGTTAATGTACAAGCAATCCAGCATCTATTTTTTGTACCGTGCGGCACCCTTCTCTCCACGGGGGCCACCATCGGATTCCCCGGGCTTGGCGGGTCAACGCGCAACGATTGGAGAAAGAGATTCAGCAGCTTCCAGCCGCTGATCTCTCCTCCAATCACTGGACCTGGGTGTGAATTACATCACTTCCGAGGTCACTAGTTACAGTCTCCTGATCTTAGAGCCAGGAAAAAGCTGGGGAAGCAGATCTGCTTCCTCAGCTTCTTTGGGGTCCCTAGGTGACATAAGGGGGTCTGAAAGAGGCCTGATGTCGCCATAAAGAGGACCCGTCAAACACTATCTGCTATTACATAGGGGGATTGTTAGCCCCGCTATGTGATGGCAATAAGGTTAGTTTAAAATCCCCCACCCCACGTCGCTTCGCCTACGTTCAAAAACAATTGCGCTACACATGTTACCTATCGCCGTGAACGTCTTGAGAGCAATAATTCTAGAGCCATCAATCACTGTTGGCACTAAAACTGATGAGCGGTAAAATAGTTTTTAAGTGTTCCCTATGGGAAAATTTGGGGTATTAAACTGTTTTGCGGTTTTACAGGCGAACGCAATTGTAAGGCTTGACATGTTTGGTATCCATTTACCTGGTGCGATCCTCATATTTCATATTTTACCAAATAATTGGGTATTCTGTTTGTGCACTAAATTTTAATTTAGCTTATCCTAAAAATACTGGTTTGATAAACATTTGTGCAAATACCATGCAACATAAAATGCAACTAGCCTCTTTTTATTCTACAGGGCCTCTACTTTCAGAACATATATCATTGGTTGGGGGTTTAACACTGTTTTCTAGTCAAAAAAGTATATTTTATCATGTGTGCGCAAATAGTAAGAAAATGCTGCAGACAGCAAGCGTTTAAAAATGCAATTTCTGGCTTTAGCAAAGCTGCAGCATTTGGTTAACATCTTACCAAATGTTTTCACAAGCTGCCTGGAATTGCGCTTTAAGTTCGCATTTTAGGTCCCTGAAATCTAACTTGTTGCCTACCAAAGACACACTAAGCACAACATAACAATCCAAAATATGGCTCATCTGCCAATCATAGTGGCTGGTGCCAATAATATTAGCAATGTTTCACACTATGGCCACCATCATAACCACGCTGCATTGTACTGCTTGTTCAGCAAAAGAGATTTAGTATTTAAACAAAACCCCTCATACTTGTGTGGATTTTGTCACTTCT
>NW_017307716.1:41362-41683 GCF_000935625.1 Nanorana parkeri
GAAATAACTGTACTGGGTAAAACAGCATAAAAAAAATAGGTTTGATTTTAGGTCTGCAAGCCTTGTGTAAAATTGCTAGGCAGCATTAAAAACTAGTTGGAGTGAAGTGGCGAAAGGCTAGCATTAAAAATTCCATAATTGCAGTAGTGGACAGAAGTTTCATTCAACCTCTTGCCGTCCGCCCGTAGTAAAAAAACGGACGGACGGCACTGCTACATCTGCGGGTTGCCATCTCCAGACGGCATTTTTTTTTCTGCTCACGCCCCCTAGCGGGCACGCACGGGCAGAAAAGACCCGACGATTAAACACACCCGTTACCCG
>NW_017307716.1:42102-63317 GCF_000935625.1 Nanorana parkeri
CAGCTTCTTTTGGGGTCCATAGGTGATATTAGGGGTCCTAGAGACCCCTAATATCTCCATAAAGAGGACCTGTCAGTGTGCCTTTGCTATTATATAGGGGGTTGTTATCCCCCTTAGGGGGTTGTTATCCCCCTATATAATAGCAATAACAATAAGTGCAAAAAAAAAATAAAAATAAATAAAAGTAACACATAAAAGTAAAATAAAAGTCACATAAAGGGGAAAAAACCCCCCCAAAATGTTTAACTCCCCCACCCCCACGTTTACGCGCCTATAAACGTAAATACGCGTCCGGTGCCCCAGCGCGCAAAAATTACAATTGCGCTACACATGTTACATATCGCCGCGAACGTCGCAGTGAGAGCAATCATTTTAGGGCCATCAATCACTGATAACACTAAACTGATGAGCGGTAACAGCTTTTAAAGCGTCGCCTAGGGCCAATTTTGGGTATTATCGTTTTTTGAGGTTTCGCGCGCGCACGCAATTTTAAGGCTTGACATGTTTAGTGTCTTTTTACCCGACGTGACCCCATCTTTTATATTTTACCAAAAAATTGGGTAATAATAAATGTTTTATCATTTAATATAGGGGAAACTTTTTTTTTTAAATTTCGGTAATTTTTCCTTAATATAGTAAAAAAATAAAAACCCCCCAGTGGTGAATAAATACCACCAAAAGAAAGCTCTATCTGTCCCCAAAAAAGGGTATAAAATTCATTTCAGTACAGCGCTGCATGACGGAATAAATGTCAGTCAAAGTAACGCAGCGCTGAATACTGAAAAATGGCCTGGATGGGAAGGGGGTTTAACACCGCGGATGTCAACTGGTTAAGAATATATATTGAGTCACAAAAGTGTGATGGGATAACATTTTAATATACCAAATGAAGAAAAGAAAAAACATTTTTTTTTAAATGTAATCAGCATTTAAAAACTGCCGGCTCATGTAAATATAAGCGCTCTGCAATGACATGGACAAAATGCATACAGCGGGAATATCTACAAAGAAAAGCACATACATAATGCCTATTAGGCTAGGTTAACAACTAGGCAACTCCTGAACGTGTGGTTTTGTGCATGATTGTCGTGCAGTCGGGAGTCGCTAAGGTGTGAACTGATCGCGCTGTGTGCTCCATTATTTTTCCCACCATGATTCCACCTGTGCAAGTGAACACTATTGCGGCTAAAAAAAAAAAGCCATGAGTCGTGTGTCGCAAAAAAGGTACTTGTACCTTTAGCAATTGCCGCGCAGATGTCACCCCATTGAAATCAATGGGGCCACGCGGCAATCGCTGTGTGCACCTAAACAAGATTGCACAAACCCGATATGTATCGATATCGATATGTATGAGAGGCATTAGAAAAGTAATCTACCTAGCTATGAAGGCCAGATACAATTTTTTAATTGCTACTCCTTAAGCGCCCTGCAATGCCTCAGCTAGAGTGCGGAGGTTGCCTACCACTACAATAAAGTGTTTTTACCCAGTAACTATGAGAACTGGGAGGTATAATTTACCACATTCAGGAAAGCTCCTTTACCATACACATCTATACGCTAAAGACAATGGCCTACTAGATACTACACCCTAGTATGGTGCAGTTACTGGCTATGGCCACACCCTATAGCCAGTTTCACTTTAAGTGAAATTAAAACAGGCCAACACAACAGGTTTTAAAGCTAAACTCTGGGCAAACTGCTAAACAGATGAAATGCACATCTTGAAGCTGTCTGGGATGTATACACCCCTACTACCCAGCACATCTGTCTCGCAGAGCAGAAGACCTGATATTTTTATGCTGCAGTCAATTGCATGTCTTGCCCCAGTCTGTGACCGGTCATTGACAAGAGAAGCCGTAGCAAACAGATAAAGCTAATTTTTCTGTCGCTCTACACTTCCCTTCTATAAGCATGCTCCTTGTTTGCACCTTTGACTAGTGATCCCTGCTCAGACAGATCTCTGCTGTATTAGGGAAGTGCATGCATTTAAAAAAACACAGATGTTAAATTTGTGGCTTTAATATCTGCCTGTCATTAAACTTCAGCCAAATGCTGCTACTTCAGGAAGGCGGTGACCAATCAAGGTCACCAGTTCTTTAGTTTGAGGCTGAACTATACTAGAAAGAACTAGTTTGCCCCAAAAAAACATATTTACTACTAGCATGATTGGTTTGTTTTTGGTTTAAACACCAACCGGCACTTCGGCATCCACAAACCCAAGGACAAAAATAGAAAAAAAGTGCTAGTGTTTAAACCAATAACAAACCAAAATCATACTAGTAGTAAATACGTTTAACCCCTTCATGACTGAGGCCCTTTTTTCAATTTTTGCACCCATGTTATATTCCACATTTTAGACCTGAAAATGACGAGGTAAAGACAAATATAGCTAGACAGCCAAAGAAAAAAAAAAAAAAAAAACTTTTCCACTTTGGCTCAGCAAAAGAGGCCAATTTGGCTCATAAGCTATGACAAATTCTACAACTCTACCAAATCACCAATGTTGATTTTTGGGTACGTGCTTCACCTCAGTTTAGCATGCAAAACACACAAGTGTAATTCTTATTTTAGATGGTCTTTGGCCTCATGGTCTGATGGGGTTAACATATGGTAAAGACATAATTCAGACACTGGTAAGTTGACATTTTTATGTTTTATTCAAATTTTCTTTAGCCTGAAGAAACGCCAAAGCTTGTTTAGTCACACCGGTTGGTTACACTGTCACAGGACAAAACCAACCAATGCCTGCTAACACTACAGAATTTTTCATACTAAGATAAAGATACCTATGACAATTGGAACCAAATATTAGATATTGCTAAACATTCACTGGTCAACTGCCTTTACACTGGACCTAGGATCAAATAATTTACAATACATGTATGCCAAGTAATGTGCAAGTAAAACCTTATTAGGATCACAGTACTTCCCCTAAAACTGCCTTCCATCAGGATAGCACCATCTTTGTTTAGGCCTTACACAGTGTGAGCATCTAGTTTTACAAAGAGGCTGACCCAGAAGTGGCAATCATGTAACTTGTAGGGTCTGTGCAGTTCCTGGCTGTGTTCATAAATATCCAACAGTGATAAAAAGTAACCATTGTGACAGCGGAGGAATGTATTCATGCAAACTTGTAAGTTTACTGAAAGCACTACACAATACTCACAGTATAAAGACCACATTCACACTGAGCTACAACAAAATAAGCGCTTTCTCCAAACACCGATTTGAGCAGAGTGATTGAGCTTCGAGCTACAGTGCACATTTTGACATTGGGCTGCATCCAATCAAAAGCAGTCTTTGATGTGACAATTCATCTTCCCATTTCCTGCTTCTGTGGAGAGTAATCTCTGGGCAAAAGTGACACGTGTAGCACGACACATCGCACAAAAACGCCAGTAATGAGTGACATTGAGCTACACCATTGATGTCTATTGGGGCCAAGAAGTGCGAAATCTGCCCCCCAAAAAATCATGCTCAAGCTGCAGGCGACATTGAGCTTCAATATGTGAACCTCGCCATTGAAATGCATAAGAGCTACATTGAGCTTCATATTTGAGCAGAAAACAGGCTACAAAAAACTCAAGTGTGAATGGGGTCTAAAGCTGGCCATACATCTGTCAATTTTTTTTCGTGCACCCCACGGTGTGAACGGAAAAAAAAACATGAGTTGATTACCTGATAACTCTGTTTCCAGGAATCTTCCAGGACAGCCATCGAGAGCGATTTCCTCCACCACAAACAGCATGTCGATTGAGGAATTGCCGCTGTTTGCATTGCATTCTGACAGGTGCCGGCACCATTCAGAATACCCCATCAGAGCAGGCAGCTCATTGGCTGCCAGCTCTGATTGCACAAAGATTTTCCAGCCAGCTCCTTCAGCTGATCGAGGAATGCCAGCTGAAAGGGAGCGACAACCCCCCAGACTGCGAATTTTGACTGGTACATTAAAAACATGCCGAAATTCGCCACCTTAAAGTCTTATTGCTTGATTATATGGAAAGCATGTACACAACTCTAGGTTTGTTCAGCCGCTACAAGCGGCAAGTTAGCAAGCCGCTGCGCTGCAAGTTGGCGCTCAGCACCTCTAACTTAGCACTCGAAGCAGAAAAGAATGTGGCTGCAGAGTGCCGACTGTGATGTGCATAGTAAGAGAAGGTGAGGAGAAAGCACCAGCAGCCATAGTAACTGTGGGCACACCTGGCAGCAATAGAGATGGGCACCTGAGCCCCGATGGAGCAAATCACAATTCAGTGTGGAAAACTACGATTTAATGTTTTCATGGACGTGTGAATGAGTTTCCCCCTATAAAAAAAAAAAAAAAAAAACCAGTAGAAATTGCACTAATGGGAGAGTAACACTGAAACCTCCGACATTTTGCTTAGAACTGTACAGCCGCCGAAGCGTTCAGTGAAGCTGCTGCAGAACTACTCAGTGCTTGACTAAGGAACTGAATGCAGTTCTGATGTCAACTGTGAGCTGCTCCTAAAGCCAGAGACCAATAACCATATTGATTCCTGCCTGATTCCTACTAAAGCTGACCATACAACTTACAATTTATCTGCATACTTTCTGTGGTCAGATGTGAAAGGTGCAACAGATTCCTCCATCTACGCTAAACTGTGTGGATGGAGTAATCTCCACCTGGGCCAATCTGCTGCACTTTTTCCATCTGACCACAGAAAATCTGCAGATAAATTGTAAGGTGTATGGGCACCTTAAGGCGTGTTACAGCATCTTGAAAAATGGGAAGGCATTTGGGGACACCCCTTACTTTAATACAGCAAACCTTCCACACCAGTCTAAGGTGTACATTAAGGACTAAATTCTATCTGCTACATAATTCAGATTATCTAAATTAAACTAAATATTTACTCTTGGGGGGTTGTCAGATGTTAGTTGAGAGAAAAAAGTTCTCCAATAAACACCATTTAAAAGAACAGTCTTGTATTAACTGCAACACCCCAACGTCTAAAGCCAAAGCCTTTTCATTTTGGATGGAATGAGAAGTTAGAACCCCTGTCAGGTTTTTACAGGGGTGTCCTCACTGGGGAGATTCATCCTCTTTGTTCTTGTGGCTATAAGCTAGCCAGAAATGTTAAAAAAAATATTTAGTTGCTACCAGAACAGGAATAGAGGGGCAGTTTCCAAATTGGACACTGTCAACTTTTACTTCCCGTTTAGTCCACAAGACAGGACGTGAAAATAAATCTCCTCGATGGGAAGCAAACTTAAACATAAGACCCGACTGCAGGAAAATGATGGCTTTAGATACCTTAAAGAAAGCTTCCTTTTATAACCACACAGAACTAATGAGCAAAGTTTGCTTTGGCCCTGAAGCAGTTTGAATTGCTAACCAAAAGCCATTTCTTCTAACCAGATTTCTCACTGTCCCAGCAGGCAGTATGCTGGAAAAAACCTTCTTTGCCAAAATACTCAAAAAACCTTATATTCCTAAAAAAATGCTCTGCCTACCAATCTTTACCCAACAAAATGGCTTTAAAACACATGGCAAAGCATTTAACAGCAAACTAATAAGATACGGCAAACTAATAAGATACGTTTAAGTTTTAAATTGGTCCACCTCAATGACATCTTGTATTTTATGTACAGAATACAAGACAGTCTATAATTTGACGAGGGGCAGTCCTGTCGTTCATCCACCCCCTCCTCTGCCCTTGTCAATCCCAGAATGCTTTGTACTCAATAAAACACAAGCTGTTTTATCAATGGGTGTGGATGAAGGAAGGGAAGAGCGAATGCTATGCCAGCACTGTACAGGATTGGGTTAGAAATACAGTACATCTGTTATGAACACAACATTTTTAGCATCACCCGGCAGCTCTCTAGACGTAGTATACCCAACATTAGATACAACTTACCAGAACCAATGCAAGGTCAAGATAAGTTGCCTTTTTTTCTCACCCTAGAGCTGAGCTTTCAATGCAGCAAGTTAAATATCCAAATCACATTTGACCAATCAGATTTAGCTAGCCTCACTATCAAAGCTTCAGTGCAAAGCCACAGCGACTAACCTGACCTGGAAAACATTGGTAAATATTCCAAGCTAAATGGTAGAAGGGCCAACACCAAAAAGATATTAGCAACCTGATACAGGAGGCCTAGAATTCACAGAAGCACAACCAAGCAATAGCCAACATGGATTTAAGGTCCCTTTTATGGGTACGGTCTCTATTTCCTACATTGTATTTAGTACAACAGCAAGAGAGACTGAAGGAGACTGAATTTGTAGACAAAAAGAAAAAAAAAGTGTGTTTACTAACGATGCATTTCTCCCACACCAATATGCAGCGTGTTAACATGTAGCATATACGGGGGAAGGAGGGATGTGATCGCACCATCTGTCAGTCCGCGGGATTTTGCACACCTTCACTGATCAGCAGGAAGAACAGAAACTGCACAAAAGATTAAGCCAGGCAAGGACTGTTCCAAAAATAGATTCATCAAATCAGCAAGACTGATGGTGCCGTCTTCGATATAGGGATAAAGGGAAATAAATGTAACAATTATGAGAACACTGGAACCTCTTGAAGGTCACATGCCAGCTTGTTTAATATTACAGCATGAACATATAATTTAGGGTTTGTCATTACACTCAAGCCTGCAAGTTAAAACATATCTGATATTTTCTTTTTTATTAAAGCTGGGAAAAGACTTGCTGGTGATCTGATAGCAGCTATAGTAAACAGATGTGCTACTGTATAAATGACCTTGGTGAGAGTGAGGTGGTATTCGGATAAGGGTTTAAAGACAAATTAGATGAGAAGATAAGTTAAAACCAAGCAACATGCCATAGATATAGGATGCTGAAAAAGTCCACCCCGAGTAGCATTGCTGTAACATAAGGCCTTAAAATGATCATCAGTCAGGCCATACAGACACTGACAATGCCAGGCAACCATTAATACAATGAGCATGAGCAGTTCTGATGAACCTGAGCATTTGCTGCAGCATGCACACCGTCAAAGCAAAATAACCACTATGATAATTAGGCTAGGAACAATCTCATTTTCCATTGGAATCCGTTGACAAGGTGCAAAAAAAGCAGGGACGTCATTATGGGCCTAGTCACACAAATTTTGAATGGCACCCCAACACATCCATTATAAGAGGTCCACCAAAGTGGACTGTCCAGTGTGGTGAGCTGCAGCAACAAAGATACTAGAGCGCCATTATAACCTGCATTGTGATGCGTTGGTAGCACATTTAAAATCAACAGGCTGACCAACCATAGCAGATTAAAGTGTAAAATACCACAAGTTAAAAATCATGTGGTAACGCATGCACCACAGTGAATGGAAGGTGGGGGACAGAGTAAAGATGGCCATACACCATGTGAATTTCAGCTGGGACTTGAAGTGGGTGCTGCTGTATTCCGATTCAAATTGAACAGTGTATGGCCAGCTTAAAGTGACTAAATTCATTCAAGGATCCAAACTAATAACAAAAATGTATCTTATTTGTGCATCACTGTAGAGCCTCAAATCATCTCTGAATTGGTGCCGACAGTCCTTTCTTCTGGAGGGTGGCTACTTTTGTTCCCCATGGTCCCTGTGTGTTGTAAAGTAGCCACTGTTCCAAGCTTGCTCCTGTGAGACTACAATCTCATGTTTAGTTTACCAATTTATATTGAGACTGTAGTCCATCATGGGACTGAGCTTGGAGTGGTGGCTACTTTAAAACACATAGGGACCATGGGGGACAAAAGCAGCCACCCTCCAGAAGGAAGGACAGTGTAAGCACCAATTGAGATGATTTGGAGGATCTACAGCCGAGTGATACAAAGAAGATCTAGTTTGGGTACTTGAATGCATTTTTAATTCCAGCGTTTAGTGTTGCTTTAAGTGGAACTTACACCATTCTGTTTTTTTTCCATTCAACCCGTGGGTTGAACAAAAAGAAACTGAACAGATTCCTCCATTAATGCTTACACCGTCGAAAAATTTAACCCCAGCGTTTAGTGTAACTTTAAAGTGACAAATACAAGTTAACACACATGTGTCTTAATGGGCCCAAATTGGGAAGATAAGGATTGAAAGGTGGATCACACATGAAAGAAAACAGGTTCACAAATGGCCAAGCCTGAGGTGAAGTGCTACCAGGCCTTGTTATCCAGAAAAGAAAAATTGATTACTGGCATTACCAAATAATTTGGTGAAATGTACAGCTTTTGCCTCAACATTTTAGGAACTGGATTTTCTAACTACTAGAAATTGAGCCCATGAAGAAGATTTCCCAGCAGGCATGTGATTTGTACATTGCAAAACAAAGCCATTTCCTCATCCGCAGCAGTGATTACAACACATCAAGGACAATGCAGATCATGTGCATCAGAACTCAGTGGATGAGCCAAATCTGTTTTACTGTCCCCAGTTTACAACCAGCCATCAAGGAGAGCACAGGAATTAACCCAAAGGCTGACAGGACAGATGACTAGTCCCGAGCAGCCCCTCCCCCAGTCAGTCATTCTTCCCTCCGCAGTCATGTGACAACTCGCCAGCTGCTGGAATCACCCGAGTGACGTCAGCACCCCGGGCTCCCCCATGGGAAGACGGCAGACACCCGGATCGGAACGGACAGGCGTGCCGCCGGATCGGGGCGTGAAAAAAATAAAATCCCCGAACTGGTTCTGGGCTGTGGAAGCGGAAACGAAGTGTGACACAGGAGGAGACTCACACAGACAGCCAGTGAACCGAGGAGATGGAAAGATGGCAGGACGAAGCCGGTCACATGACTAAGGAAGAAGGAGCAGGCTGAGGCTGTGTGCTGGAAAACGATTGCCCATCTGCCCTACCCAGCCCATCCATAACATGTATACTACCCCTTACATTATACAGAGTTATCCATTATTAAACCTGACATGACAGCTAGATCACTCCTTATATTATACTGTAACCCTTCCATTATATACACATACTGACCCTTCCATTATACCCATTCTGTACAAAGCCATCAGTGTCATCGGAACAGACGGACGTGGAAGATGAGTACACTGTCGTCCTTTGTACGGCTGTCAGGTTATATACAGCCCGGAGACCATGTACTGCAATCTGCCCCATTACCCAGATCACCTTCGCCCATCACCAGGAGCCATCAATGGCCTCCAAGATATTGTAAAAATGAAAAAAAAAAAAAAGAAAAAATACAATGCTTCATATGTAAAAACAGGCATTACATATACTATATTATAAAAATGGTATACATATATACATGTATAGCAACACACATCCTCCATCCATCGATGACAGCAGCCTTCATTCAGCAGCCTATAATGGAGGCCCCCCGACCACCCATCACCACCATGGCTACCGTGAGGTGGACGGACTAAGAGAGGGGGGGGGAAGGTAAAAAACTCTCACCGCTGAACACCATGGCCGAAGAGGCTCCCATGACGGCGAAGAAGGCGGAGTACTCCGGTGCTGCGGCGCTGTCGGTAGACATGGTGTGCCGGGTTGTGTCCGCTGACTGAAAGGAGAAATAAACCTCCGGAGGGGAGCGAAGAGAGAGAATATAAGAGAGGCCTGGGGATTCACCGCAGCACAAAATGGCGTCCGGCCGGGTGGTCACGTGACGCGGCGCTTCCCTGTGCTTGGGCTCCGTGGCGCCCCGCCCACTGGCGGACTGAGAGGTGTTCTGTCAGAGGGCGGTGCTCAGTGCTGCCGCGGCCGTGCGTTGTTTGTGTTAGGGGGCTGGGGGCTGCACCGAGCTTTGAAAGGTTGATTTTTCCGCCTTAGTAGCTCGTTTTGGGGTGAGCGCTGGCCCGGTTTGTAGGGCGGCTGGTAGCGGCCTGGTCGTGTGTAGCAAGGTGTGTCAGGCGGGATTGGTTGGAGTGGTGGGGGTGAGGCGAGGTGCTGACATCTTTTATTAGCACTGCACATTGATAGGAATGACGGGTCAGGGAAGTCTCCAGCTAATGATAGGGACAAGGAGGTTCTACAAAAATAAAGCACCGGTTACCGTCCGGTATTCTGAGGGCCTGTTTAGAGTGACAGGAACGCGCATGTTCCATGCGTTCGCACACCGCGGTGCTACTCATTCTCAACGGCCCCCCCAACGCATTAAAGTGGAACCTCAGAGAACAACTGGTGGGTTCAGGCGTGCCTTTTATTACAGAAGAGATGGTAAAACGCGGCCGTTTCGCAAGAAAAATGCCTGCAAAAGTTCTGTCAGGATTGCGACAGATAGCTATACCGAATTCTGATGCAAGTTACGCCGTTTGTCGCACTACCCCGAAGCAGTTCCATAAAGAATCATAACACTGTGTATGAATTTTAGGGATTACATCTGATCTGCCTCGTTCGCCATCTTCTATAGCAGCGATCGGCAAGCTGTGGACCAACTACAAGTCCCATGAGGCATTGCAAGACTCTTGACAGCTATAGGCATGACTCCCAGAGGCAGATGCATGATGGAATTTGCAGTTTCAACATAGCTGGAATATGTTCAGAATTTGCCTACCCCTGTTCTAGGAAATGTACGCATGTGCAGACCAGCACTTACTATGATATATAAACTCCTGTCATATTAAAGGAGAACTATGGGGTTAGGACTTTTCCCCATAGTTCTCCTAAGGGTAACGGGAGGACACAAACTAGCGTCCTCCCGTCACCCTAAGCTCAGTATACCGCGAGCTACTGAGACGCCGCAGCTGAAACGGACCCCAACAATTATGTCTGGATCCACCCAGCTGCGTGAGTGACAGTTTGCTCTGCCTATCTAGGGGCAGAGCCAGCTGTCCCTCACGCAGCTGGGTGCATCCAGACATAATTGTTGGGGTCCGTTTCAGCTGCGGCGTCTCAGTAGCTCGCGGCATACTGAGCTTAGGGTGACGGGCGGACGCTAGTTTGTGTCCTCCCGTTACCCTTAGGAGAACTATGGGGTTAGGACTTTTCCCCATAGTTCTCCTAAGGGTAACGGGAGGACACAAACTAGCGCCCTCCCGTCACCCTAAGCTCAGTATCCCGCGAGCTACTGAGACGCCGCAGCTGAAACGGACCCCAACAATTATGTCTGGATCCACCCAGCTGCGTGAGGGACAGCTGGCTCTGCCTCTAGATAGGCAGAGACAGCTGTCACTCACGCAGCTGGGTGCATCCAGACATAATTGTTGGGGTCCGTTTCAGCTGCGGCGTCTCAGTAGCTCGCGGCATACTGAGCTTAGGGTGACGGGCGGACGCTAGTTTGTGTCCTCCCGTTACCCTTAGGAGAACTATGGGGTTAGGACTTTTCCCCATAGTTCTCCTTTAAGTCATTTTCAATATTTTGAAATCAGTAGCTTTCATTGAAGTAATCCCCACCCCGTTCAGGCACTTCCTGTTATAGGTTGACAACACTCTGTCCCTGTATCTTAATCATGATCCTCTGTTGTCATCCAGGCTTCCGATGAAGACCACAAGTGGCCATTTTAACACACATTACACAGGCATGGCCCACTGTTGTCACCATCTGGAAACCCACCCTGAGAAATGGCGTGCAGCATTTGCTTGGGTGCATATGGGCAGGAAGGGGCTGCAGGAAATCAGCAGCAATGTATTGCAGAAAATGGAGAATATAATTTGTTGTCTGTGGTACCGCCAGTCTGGGCCAACTTTTCCCAGAAAGAGACGGGACATATCTGTAAACCTTGTCCATTTACTCTTGTTCCCCCAGATGTAAGCCATAGCCATCTGCTTTCCCTCTCCGAGACATGAGTATGACTACTTGGCAGAGCCAAGCCATTCATGGATTTGTGCACACGGATACATTGCATGTCCACTTGGCCTCCAAAAAAAAGATGGCGCATACCATAATGATTCAATACGGGGCACAGTTTGTCCCATATTCTTGCATGGGGTCATGCGTTTTCATGGTGTAGATGGGCCGACTGCTAGCACCATGCAAATGCATGACGTTAATCCAGGGTGTGTGCCATTCAAAGCCACCGTAGCATTCAAAAGAGGATACTCCTGGTATCTGGAGTCTATCCATTTCCAGACCTCTGCCATGTTGCCACAGCCACACTGTGTAAGGTTGGACTCTGATGTGAAGGGGGGTGTTTGATCTGGATCAGGGACTCTGATGTGAAAAGAGGAAGACTCTGAAGGGGTTCATTCCTGTTCATTCATGAGTTTCTCAATGGGGAGAAGCACTGTGTACAGAGGCTCCTCCCCATTCAGAAACTGGTGATAGTAAATATTTTCTGAATGAATGGGAAGTCTCTGTGCTTTCCATTCATTTAGAACTGAGGCTGCTTTGTGTCCTCAATTTCTTTTTCTATTTTAAAAGGGAAATATCAGGGGGCTGTTTAGACCCCTAATATTTCCCCGAAGCCCCCCCAACAGTAAATATATATATATATACCCGGAACGCAGGCACATTAAGGCCTGCATTTCGGTCCAGTGTGATCTGCAAAAAGAGTGCTTGCAGCATTTTCGCGGATCGCACTGGACCTGAACGCAGGCACTAATGTTCCGGGTGAAGGCAATCGCACTGTGAGCGAGGGGCCTGGCTGCGGTGCCAAGGACTTCAATGCGCCGCCACGCCCCCTCCCGCCCCTGAACGCAGGTGATTATTCGTTGGTAGATCTCATTGAGCTCGTCATTTGAAAAGTAGATCTCCAGACGAAAAATTGTGGGCGCCCCTGTCCTAGATTGTTCACTCGTCCTGCCTTCTCCAAACTCTTCACCCTTTGGTGAATAACCCTGCAAAACATCATGGAGTGTCAGTACACATCTAACTATAGAATTTCTTATATGCAAAAAAATTGTGTACATTTAGCTGTAACATGCCTTACCACTTCAAGTCGCTGTCTGGCTGCGTATTTATTATCCATCCACCAATGACATGTGGGAAATAATTTTGGATACATAAAGTGCATATAGATTCAGCCACATCTATAGGATATGACAGGAAAGAAATTTGTGTGCAGTAAGAATCAAATAGTGAGATTACGTTTATTATAAAGGTTGAAGAGCATAGGGACCCTGAAATGATTTGCTATGGGGTCCCATCATGTATATTTACTTCTATGTAGCTGCATACTGTATGTAGAGAGACAGCCTGGAACCTCTCAATGTGTTTCACAGTAAAACTTTAGCCAGGCTATGAAGAATGTATTTACATATTCCTTACTAGAAGTAAAGCCCTCACTGACCTCTGTAGCTGCAGTCACTGTGGAGTAATTCATACTCAAAGTTTGCAGCAGAAGGTTTTCAATTTTACTTTCACGATTGGGTAACTGCTCCCTCCTGTCAGCAGTTATTTGGCTGCCCGTCAACCTTATAACCTAATGGAAACTAAGAGTGGCAATACATGAAGAGGAGTAAAATCAAAGTGTGCTGACCTGACTCAAACAACTTCACCACATTTCCTGTGAACTTTGAGGATCAATTGTTCCACAGGAGCTGCAATTAAAAAAGTCAGTGATGGCTTATTTTAAAACTAATTTGTTTATTAAGATTAGGTAAATATTTGAATGTCCATAGCTTGGCCTCAGTTCTATTTTTGAAGGGGGGTCATGGAACCCCACTGTGACCTCCGATAGCCTTATGTTTTAAGTAATGGTGTATTATCATACTATTATACACTCACTGGACACTTTATTAGGTACACCTGGCTAGTACTGGGTTGGAGTCCCTTTTGTCTTAAGAGCTGCCTTAATTCTTTGTGACATGGATTCAACAAGGTGCTGGAAACATTCCTTAGAGAGTTTGGTCCATACTGGCATGATAGCATCACGCAGTGGCTGCAGATTTGTCGGCAGCACATCCATGATGCGAACCTCCCGTCCCACCACATCCCAAAGGTGCTCTATTGGATTGAGATCTGGTGACTGTGGAGGCCATGGGAGTACAGTGTTGAAGAAACCTGTTTGAGAAGATGTGAGTTTTGTGACATGGTGCATTATCCTGCTGGAAGTAGCCATCAGAAGATGATGGGTACACTGTGGTCATAAAGGGATTGACATGGTCAGCAACTATAAGCTGTGGCATTTAAACAATGCTCAATTGGTACCAAGGGGCCCAACGAGTGCCAAGAAAATATCCCCCACACCATTACACCACCACCAGCCTGAACTGTTCATACACGGCAGGATGGATCCATGCTTTCTTGTTGATTATGCCAAATTCTGACCCAACCATCCGAATGTTGCAGCAGAAATAGAAACTCGTCAGACCGGCAATGTTTTTCCAATCTTCTATTGTCCAATTTTGGTGAGCTTGTGCGAATTGTAGTCTCCAGTTTCCTGTTCTTAGCTGACTGGAGTGGCACCCAGTGTGGTCTTCTGCTGCTGTAGCCCATCTGCTTTAGGGTTCAATGTGTTGTAACCAGTGGCCATGTGTGTTACTGTTGCCTCTCCATCAGCTTGAACCAGTCTGGTCATTTTCCTGTGACGTCTGCCATCAATAAGGCATTTCGTCCACACAACTGCCGCTCACTGGATATTTTCTCTTTTTCGGACCATTCTCTGTAAACCTTAGAGATGGTTGTGTATGAAAATCCCAGCAGATCAGCAGTTTCTGAAATACTCAAACCAGCCCATCTGACCCCAACAACCATTCCACGTTCAAAGTCACTTAAATCCCCTTTCTTCCCCATTCTGATGCTCGGTTCAAACTTCAGCAGATCATCTTGACGATCTCTACATGCCTGAATGCATTGAGTTGCTGCCATGTGATTGGCTGATCAGATATTTGGATTAACGAGCAATTGAACAAGTTTACCTAATAAAGTGGCCGGTGAGTGTATATCCGACCTTTCTTGTCATTAGAAAGGCAAAGAATATGATATGATTACAGTATTTTACTGGATGAAACCGGTGACTGGGTCTTGCCGGTTGTTGTGTATAGTGTACAAGTGTAGGGTGAACCGGTTATAGCACTTCAGTTTTAACTGCTATAAATACAGAAAACATAAGAGGATCTTTAAAACTTGTCAGACATAAAAGCAGGTTATTTGACAGAATCTAACATACTCATGTATTTTCGCACAGTTTATAGGATGGCCTAACAAAATAATTACAGTATGTTTCCATGCAGACAATGTGCAGCTTTACCTTGTGGATCAATAAACCTAGAATCCACATCCAACTAATAATATATTGTGTGTGTGTGCATAACACAAGGACATAACCTTATTACATACAAAGACAGAGAGAAGTTTGTTTTTTTAAATTGAACTCAATTGATAGTCTTTCAACACATATTGGATGATTAAAATAGATGTATAGCCAAAACATTGTTTAAGGAACAGTGTCATCATCTCTGAATTGGTGCTGACACTGTGCTTCCTTCTGGAGGGGGACTACTGTGTGTGTTGTAAAGTAGTCACTGCTCCAAGCTCACGCCTGTGATGGACTACGATCTCAATACAAATGAGTATACTAAACATGAGATTGTAGTCCAGTGCGGTAGCGAGCTTGGAGCAGTGGCTACTTTACAACACACAGGGAGCACGGGGAACAAAAGTAGCCACCCTCCAGAAGGAAGGAGAGTGCCAGCATGAAATTTATTAAAAAGGAAAAAACTGAAATATCACATTAGCATAAGTATTCACACCCTTTGCAACAACCCTTGAAATTTATCTCGGGGGCCTCCCATTTCTCTTGATGGTTGCTGAGATGTTTCTACACCTTGATTGGAGTCCATGTAAGGGTCGTACCCTGGGGGGGTCCGGTGCGGGCGTCCGTCACGGTCCTGTGCAGGGACAGCGGGTTCCTCCTGCCCGGGGTCGCTCAGGGCGGGTGTTGGCCTCGGGTGGCAGTGGTCGTACTGCGCAGGCGCGGTGTGGATTGCCGGCATCTCTCTCTCCTCCGGGATATACGTCCTGCGCAGGCGCGCCCTGTAGCTCCGCCCCCTCTAGAGTGAGCGCTCGGCTTAAAGCCGCCGCTCGTCAGTTGATCGGCGTCTCGCTATGGATGTAGCAGGACGAGTATACTCACCATCGCTGATCATTTGCCCCTGCTGAGGTAGATAACCAGTGCACGGACTCTCTCCTCACTCCAGCTCGACCCCACACTCCGGGGTCACCAAACCCTCACCCCACCGGGGAAATGATGTGAGGCAGCCTTCTCTCAGCCTCTCCTAAAAACGGGGCAAGTGAGGTGCAGCTGCCACTCTGATACCCGTACCCTAGAACCACAGTTGAGATCCATATAGTATGTTAGTTCACCCGGACTGAACATTACAGTCCACCTGGGGTACTTTACATTGATTGGACATGATTTGGAAAGGTGCACACCTCTCTATAGGAGGCCTCACAGCTGACAATGCATACTGTATCAGAGCAAAAGCCATGAGGTGAAATGAACTGTCTGCAGAGCTCAGAGACAGACTTATTGCAAGGCACAGATCTGGGGAAGGTCTACAAAAACATTTCTGCTGCACTGAAGGTTCCCAAGAGCACATTGGCCTCCATAATTCTCAAATAGAAGAAGTTTGGCATAACCAGGACTCTTCCAAGAGCTGGTCGCTTGGCCAAACTGAGCAATCGGGGGAGAAGGGCCTTAGTAAGAGAGGTGACCAAGAACCCGATGGTCACTCTGACTGTGTGGAGATGGGACAAAGTTCCAGAAGGATAACCATCACTGCAGCCCACCACCGATCTGGCCTTTATGGCATGGTGGCTAGAGGTAAGGCTGTCCTCCGTGCAAAACACATCAAAGCCTGATTGGAGTTTGCAAAAAAGCAGACTCTGAGGAACAAGATTCTCTGGACTCATGAACTCATTGAACTGTTTGGCCTCAATTCTAAATGTTATGTCTGGTGGAAACCAGGCACCGCTCATCACCTGCCCAATAACATTCCAACAGTGAAGCATGATGGTGGCAGCATCATGCTGTGGTGGTGTTTTTCAGCAGCGGGGACTGGGAGACTGGTCAGGGTTGAGGGAAAGCTGAATGGAGCAAAGTATAGCAATATCCTCAATGAAAACCTGTTCCACAGCGCTCAGGACCTCAAACTGGGCCGAAGGTTCACCTTCCAACATGACAACGATCCTAAGCACACAGCCAACACAACACAGGAGTGGCTTAGGGACAACTCTGTGAATGTCCTAGAGTGGCCCAGCCAGAGCCCTGACTTGAACCCTATTGAACATCTCTGGAGAGACCGGAAAATGGCTGTCCATCGATGGTCTTCATCCAACCTGACTGAGCTTGAGAGGATAGAAAAATGGCAGAAAATCCCCCAATCCCGGTGTGCAAAGCTTTTGGCGTCATACCCAGGGCCGGTGCTGCCACTAGACAAACTAGGAAGCCGCCTAGGGCGCAGCCTCGACCACTCACCCCCCCCTCACCCCACTATTTCAAATTGGCTATTACAAATTAAAATAGCCAATAGCAGTCTGGCTATTGCTCCTGGCTGCTTACATCCACCTGGCGCCTGCGGAAGCTAGCTGGCAGGATAATGGAGCTGCATGGGATGCGATTGGGGGTTGTGTTTTGCGGGAGGGGGTTGGGGGGTGCAAGTAGCTGGTCTTGCCTAGGGTTAAAATAGTCTAGCACTGGCCCTGGTCATACCCAAAAAGACAGGAAGGTGTAATTGCTGCCAAAGGTGCTTCATCAAAGTAAAGAGTAAAGGGTCTGAATACTTACGCTCATGTGATATTTAAAGTTTTTCTTTTTAATAAATTCACAGACATTTCTAAAATTCTGTTTTCACTTTGTCATCATGGGGTACTGAGTGTAGATTAATGAGGAAAAAAAGAATTTATACAACTGTAGTATCCGGCTGCAACATAACAGCATTGAAAAAAGTGAAGGTAGTCTGAATACTTTCTGAATGCATTGTACGTATATACAGTGGTACCTCGGTTCACAAACTTAATTTGTTCCACGATTCTGGTTGCGAACCGAATTTTTAGCGAACCGAATCCAACTGTGATCAGACCGCAATCTCGACTAGAGGAAGCCACGGCCATGTGTCATAGCGGGGAACATGGCTGCGGTTGTTTCCTCACCTGATGTGGAGTTTGCGAACGGAAGCAAAATTTTGCCAAACTTCCTGTTCGCGAACTGAGGTACCACTGCATTAGGGATGCACGAATACCATTTTTTCCAGACCAAGTACTAATACTTGCCCAAGTATTTACAGATACAAGTACTGATAGATTTTTGTTTATTGTCATGTGACAGTTTTTCTAAATCAATACAGACTAATGATTTCAGGACAGTGGTGGAGCGCCAGAGCCAGGTCCCAGGTACAACCGCTGCAACCCCGGTAGTTCTCATGAAAATGCCCAGTATCGGCACTGGTATCTGAACGGGTATCGGCACTGGTATCTGAACATCCCTATTTGTAATTATGATGATGATGATGATGGGCAAATGACGTAATTCTCAAGACCAAATGACGAAAGAGCATACATGTTAGGGAGGAGGTTATAAGCTTTCTAAGAAGGATAAGCAGTGATGAAAAGAGAATAATAGCAAGAGACAGGCAGGTTATAATGTAAATGTAACATCGTGATGAAATTCAGAGAACAGTCAGGAGAAAAGCACAGTAATATGGATGGATCTGATGGAAGAGACAGGAGAATAGGAGGGGTGGGGTGAGCAAACCAATGAGTGGAGAGGGGGTTGTCGGCAGCCCGTATGATACACACAGTCACTGTTTTATCAATGGTTTTCCCTGCAGTATTAAGCGGTAAGGGATCCTCTAACAATTGCCATAATATGAGCAACCCAGTCTGGTCAGACTAGGCAGATTCTATAGGATAGAAGCACAGCGAGCTTTGTATAGGATCCCTAACTACAAAGGCACCTCAACCCTTTTGCTGAGGATGGGCTGGGCAGTGACAAAGGGGTTAACTGGACATGGTTTCATTCTTTTACCAGCAGCACTGTATAATATTTCCAATAGAGAAAGCCAATTGAACACACGTTTTATTATACCCATTTGTAGGTTATAATATTTCAGCACCCTCCCTGAAATGCCCCTGCTTCGCTCAGCCTTATTACATTTGTGCTGCCTAGCGGGACCGGAGGCTACAATCCCTCCTGTGAGCGTTCCGCAGATCTCAACCAGTCACGCTTACACTAAATGCAGCAATTTATTTTCTGAAATATTGTTTAATAATTTAGTATCTGATAAATATGTAACATATTTAAATGTTTTACAGGCCCCGGGTATTAATTCTTGGATATCTCAATAAAAGAGCGGAGGCGGGCACTGGGTTTAATGACAGATTACACCGCTATGATTAATGTTTCCAGGATTGGGGGAAGAGACTGACAGAACAGTGTACGGCATGTGATGCAGTCGCAGCATAACCTCAGGGATGGGGAAGAATACAGAGAAGGAAGGGGTGGAGGCCCAGTATGTGCAATACAAGCAGTCTTTGTTATACGTATTTAAAGAAAAGCATAGGGATGTCGTAATAGCAACCACTGGATTGTGTTTTCTAATCCAGGTGAGGTTATAAAACTCAAGGATATGACTGGTTGCTCTGGGCAGTTTTTATTAAAGCAGATACAGTAAGCTGCCCATTATCCGGCAATCAAGCAACCAGCACTCTCACGCAACCGGACCCCCCCCAAAAATTAGCGGTTGCTTTTTGCACACTAAAAAATTTCGTTAGCAACTAAGTTTATTTAGTTGCTAATTAAATTCTTTCTTTACATCTTGATACTAGCTGGCCGATGGCTAGATTCCTCAGAATGTAAAAAATGGGGAGCAATAGCCAGCCTGCTCTCTCTGCTGGCCCAGCTCCTTTGCCCTTCCCTTTACCTCCCTTCATAACCTTTAGCAATCATGGAAAGATCATAGGGGAATACTAGAGCAGGGTTAGCCAAACTTTTGCTCTCCAGCTTTGGTGAAACTACATATCCCATGAGGCATTGCGAGATTCTGACCTCCACAGGCATGACTCCCAGAGGCTCAAGTCTCAGGGCTTTTGGATGACTCCACAAGGGAGACTTTTACAGGTAAATAACATGCATAAAATACCTTAAATGCTCATCTTTTAGGAAGATTGTTGTTAAAATGAATGATCTGGTGACTGGGGTGCCATGGATGGCAATGCAATGCAGTCATACGTTACAGTGCAGTAATGCGCGGTAAGATGCCTACTTCACCATGCATTACTATGATCAGGGCCGGATTTACTCTCCCAGGTTCTGCAATGCGTCCCCCCCCCCCCCCCATCAGTGGAGAATGGCAACCAGATGGCAGGGGCGGCATGGTTAGTTTTTTTTATTGTTTCTTTATTTTTTTAAAACTTTTTTACATTTTTAGCTTATCGTTTACTTTTTTATTTTTTATAATTTAATTTTTGGAGGTGACAGTTCTCTTTATTGAACCTGTCACCTCCAATACAGGACTTCTAGCACAGTGCTGTGCTAGAACTCCTGTGACAGCGGAGAGAGGAAGAGCACAGCTCTCCCCTCTCACTGTATACACGGAGCGGCAGGGTTAGTTTTAACCCTGCAGCTCTGCTCCCCACATCGGTGGCCAGTGAGGAGGAGACGAAACCAGGAGGAGAGAGGTAGGTGCGGGGGGGGGGAGGACGGACAGGCTGCACACATTTTACACATGATCGCGGCGACATCGCCGCGATCACTTGTAAACGAACACGCGGCTTCCCGACACTACATTTATTCCTGCCTTCCCAAAGCAGGACTAAATGTAGAAGGCAACTTACCACACCGCTGCCGCCCCTCTGCGCCCTACCGCCCCAAGGCCTGACCTCGGTGGCCTTGTGGGGAATCCGGGCCTGACTATGATGCACTAATCTGAACAGACCCCTCTAGTGAGGGCAGAAAAATAAGATTTGTATTACTTCTGTAAAGGTTTACCCGTCATGGTCTGGACTGTTTGTTCGCTCATTGCAGTTTGCAGTCTAGCAGCCTATGAAAGCCTAAAGCCTGGGTCAGTGTGTTCTTTTAATATTGACAACTTCCTCCTGCTGGAAGATACACCCCATTATGACACACTGATATTTTCTTTTCTGTGGACAGTCAAACACACACTACAAACATTCTTGTGTATGTTGAACCACTGTGACTCCACCAGAACACTCATCCCTGTCCCTGGGTTGTCCTTCATCTACACATGTGCACAGCCTGTGTCTAAAAAAAAGGAAAAACCATAAAATGTTTTGGATTTCTGTCCTACATTTGGGGATCAGCCAGATTAGCCAATCCTAGTATGTCTATCACAAGTTAATGTGATGCATTAATGAAGATTTTTAGGACTGGGGGGGGGGGGGGCTTTTGT
>NW_017307716.1:63388-70772 GCF_000935625.1 Nanorana parkeri
CCACTAGATGGCACTATATAGTGTGATGCCAACTTGCCTGAGTATTGTTTCTGTTATGTAAGGCAATTAAGCAATATCGTTGCCAATATGTTACATCTACAGTATACACTCACTGGCCACTTTATTAGGTAGACCTGTTCAACTGCTCGTTAACGCCAATATCTAATCAACCAATTACATGGCAGCAACTCAATGCATGCAGGCATGTAGACATGGTCAAGATGATCTGCTGAAGTTCAAACCGAGCATCAGAATGGGGAAGAAAGGGGATTTAAGTGACTTTGAACATTGCATGGATGTTGGTGCCAGACGGGCTGCTCTGAGTGTTTCAGAAACTGCTGATCTATTGGAATTTTCACGTACAACCATCTCTAGGGTTTACAGAGAATGGTCCGAAAAACAGGTTATATACAAGGAGGGGCAGTTCTCTGGACAAAAATGCCTTGTTGATGGCAGAGGTCAGAGGAAAATGGTCAGACTGGTTCAAACTGATTGAAAGGCAACAGTAACTCAAATAACCACTCGTTACAACCAAGGTCTGCAGAAGAGCATCTCTGAACGCACAACACGTCCAACCTTGAAGCAGATGGGTCAATTGGGCATCGTTTAAATGTCATAGCCTACCTAGTATTGTTGCTGACCATGTCCATCCCTTTATGAGCACAGTGTACCCACCTTCTGATGTCTACTTCCAGCAGGATCAAGTGCTATGTCATTAAGCTAAAATCATCTCAAACTGGTCTATTGAACATGAGTTCACTGTACTCAAATGGCCTCCCCAGTCACCAGATCTCAATCCAATAAAGCACCTTTGGAACGTGGAGGAATGGGAGATTCGCGTCATGGATGTGCAGCCGATAAATCTGCAGCAACTGCGTGATGTTATTATGTCAATATGGACCAAACTCTCTGAGGAATGTTTCCAGCACCTTGTAGAATCTATGCCATACCAGCCAAAGGTGCATTTGCGAGGTCAAGTACTGATTGCAAAACCTGGCTCGTAATTGGTGTCCCAATTCATCCCAAAGGTGTTCAGTAGGGTTGAGGTCAGGCATCTGTGCAGGACAATCGAGTTCCTCCAAACCAAGCTGATCAAAACATGTCAATATGAGGCTGGCTTTGTGCACAAGGACACAGTCATGTTGGAACAGAAACGACATCCAAAGAGAGAAAATACAGAAAGGCGCCTCCTCCTTTCTGTGAAATATTGTTTGTTTAGTTCCACTAAAAAGGTAAAAAAAATACTCACAAGCGTAACTTTTGCTAAGGCAAATTATCAACCGTCTAGCCCTCCAAGCTCTTATCTGCACAAATTGATAGACAGTAGGGATGTACTGATACTAGTATCGGTATCGGGCCGATACAGAGTATTTGGGCGAGTACTCGTACTTGCCCAAATGATCCCGATGCCTATTCCGATACCGGAACCACCGGTATCAGGATGCTGGGCGGCGAGTCATTACACGCCGCACGGCTTCCTAATTGGCCAGAAAGCTGGCTCCATGCTTCCTTGTCACCTAGTGACGAGGTAGTATGGAGCCCGATACCCGGCCAATCAGGAAGCCAGGCGCTGTGTAATGACTCGCCGCCTGGCTTTCTGATTGGTTGGGAAGCTGGCCAATCAGGAAGCCAGGCAGTGAGTCATTACCTGCCCCCTGCCTTCCTGCTTGGCCAGAAAGCTGGCTCACCAGGTGACAGGGGAGCATGGAGACAGCTTCCCGGCTAATCGGGAAGTCGGGTGGCGAGTCATTGAACGGCGCGGATGCCGGGCGGTGAGTCATTACACGCCGCCCGTCTTCCTTAATGGGACTTCCGGTATCTGTATTCGGTATCCGCAGGTACTGAAAAAAAATATCAGTACTCGTTACCGAAAAACCGGTATCGGTGCAGCCCTAATAGACAACATAGCAGAAGAAGAAGCTTCTTTTGAGATTGTGTCTATTTTTGTGGAACAGAAAGGGTTCTTCAAACTGTTGCAACAAGGTTAGCACACAATTGCCTAAAATGTCTTTGTATGCTGTAGCATTAACAATACACTTCAACTGAAACACCTGAACTCAGTACTTTGGTGGGGTTGCCACATACGTTTGGCCATATAGGTAGGTGGGAAGGTCAGGAGTCCATACATTTTGCCCATAGAAAGCAATCATAAAGGTCCTTGAAGATCTGTCCGTCCGTCCGTCCGTCTATGCAATCAAACAATGGGAGATTAGAAGTATCTGCCTAGCTATATTAGTATGATATGTCCATTTAAAAAAAATACAAATGGCTATTCATAATTAGGGTTGCACAGATACCAAGTACAGTACTCGGTACAAGTATGAGTACATGTACCGATACTTTTGAGCTCCAAGACTACACTAGAGAAAAATTCAAAAATTAGGAGGCCGCTGTCATTTGTAAGGAGCACACGGAGCTCCTGGGATTTGTAAATTTCTGTTTTAATGTACGATTTTGTTTTTATAAATATAAAAAAAGGGATGCACAGATACCAGTTTTACGAGTACTGGTACTTGCCGAGTACTTACTAGTATGAGTACTGATACATTTTTGTTTATTGTCATGTGACAGTTTTTCCAAAACAATACAGACTAATGATTTCAGGACACTGGTGGAGTGCCAGAGCCAGGTCCCAGCTGCAACCTCTGCAACCCTGGTAGTTCTCGTGAAAATGCCAAGTATCGGCATTGGTACTCGAAAAGTATCTGTGCATCCCTATTCATAATAATACACTGCCAGGCCAAAGAAAGTAACCACCTGCATTTAGCTAAGCAAATAGGTCAGAGCCTTCCACTGTATAATTAGTCTACGTTCAGCAGTGTTTTGTCCCCCCAAAAATGAGGTCAGCTGCCTTCCTGAATATAATGAATGGGCAGGTTTTTCAATCAATGGATTTATTCTTCACTGATGGCACATTGGCCATATTCCAAGATGACAATGCCAGGATTCATCGGGCTTAAAGCGGACCTTTACCCATATCTTTAAAATAACAACAAACACACCTTTAGAAATGATTAGTAATGACAATCTACAGACACATACTTCTAGATAATTGCCGGCTTTGTATTCTTTGAATTCCTTATTTCTCTCAGTGGCCATGTTTATTAAAGGCAGATTACTATCTCCTATTACTTCATGAATTTCTGGCACATGTGACTAGGACATGTGACCATGCACATCATCTCAGGGGAGGAAAAGGCCTTTCCCTGAGATCTCATGAGATTACAGATGAGATTTCCCAGCAATGCTCTGCTGATGACGAGGTAATCCCAGTGTGCATTGCTGTGCCAAACTGAAGTCATTTTGCCCTTTCAAAGCGGGAAGTGAATGCTCTGCAAGTGTAAGTATTTCAAAATCACAGCATTTTACACCCGACATGTCTATGTTATTATTAATCATCATACATAGAGGCATGCATAGGTAGAATTTGATTTTTGTGTGTAAAAGTCCACTTTAAATTGTGAAAGAGTGTTTCAGCGAGCATGAGACATAATTTTCACACATGGATTGGCCACCACAGACCAGACCTTAATCCCATTAAGACTCTTTGGGATGTGCTGGAGAAGATTTAATACAGAGGTCCGACTCTCCCATCATCACTACAAGATCTTGGTGAAAACTAATGCAGCTCTGCACAGAAATAAATGTTGTGACATTTCATGAGTTTATGGAAAGGATGCCACAGCAAATGCGTGCCGTAATCAAAGCTAAAGGCGGTCAAACGAAAAATTAGAATGTGCGTTTTTTTAAATTTTTTTGGCCAGGCAGTGTATCTTCACCTGAAAACTTAAAAGTGTGCGTAGCATCAGCTGTAGACAACAAATGCAGAAAATAATCAATACACATTTTTTTTTTATTAATGTACGTGCATTTCATTTCATTTTTACTTTTTTTTTTTGCAAATCCTGAGCTATAAACTTATTGCCCCTTTTACGAGGTTTGTGAAAATATAATCTATGTTATGTAGTATTAATTCAGTGTCTTGGTCTACATTTCTATAATTCTTCAAAACATTCACATGATTCTTTGTGTTGTGACGTATTGTACCTAAAGCAGTATAAAAATGTATTTCTTGTTTTTCTTGTTCATTTTCCTTTGGTGAAGCTTTCCTTTCTACATATATAACCTTAAAGTATATCTAAAGCCAAAACCTTTTGTTTCCTATAGAGTAGGGAATGGCTTTATTTTGCTGTCTTTGTCTCTTTGGGGGAATTATCCTTCACCAAGATTTACCATCACTTTTCATTTATTTGGCTTTAGCTAGACTTTGATAGGGAGCGTCAGTAGCAGTTATTAATAACCCCGTCTTTTTGCCCAAAAAAGTTGTGAAAGCTATTCAAAATGTGCAAAGTTTGACTTTTTTTCTATGATGTCTACTGTAAAAAACATCTCTGCATGCTTATTGCTCCCCTGATGTATACCTCCAGCATCTCGCTCATGTGTACCTCCAGACCCTCCCTCCTAGCCACACATAACATAATTATGGCATTTGTATGCACCAAATGCCTTTTCCCCCTATGGCTCGTCTGGGCTGCTAAACTGGTCCCCACAGTATCTTCTTCCCTGGGCTCCAGTGGTCTAAGGACTGCTGATCTAATGCAGATTCATAGACCCACATTGGACATGAGGACAGCGAGGGACATTTCACCATCCGGAGCAGAGGGGGAGAGAAGAGTGTTGGCCAACGGGGGAGCGGGGATCAGGTAAGTAAAACTAGATAACTTTCAGCCCCTTGACAGAAACGAGCACTTAAAAGAGAACTATGGGGTAACCTTTTTTCCCCATAGTTCTCTTTAGTGTCACGGGAGGACATATACTAACGTAAAATAAAAAAATATATAGCAGGAAATTGCCCGTTATATGCTGAGAGTGCCGCAGCCAGGACAGATCCCCGATAATACTGTTGAGATCCATCTTGTTGGCTGATTGACAGCTGGCTCTGCCTATCCAGAGGCAGAGCCAGCTGTGCCTGCCCTGTCCCCCTCCATCCCTCCAGTCAGCGCTAAAGGATCAGAGAAGGGAGGGCGGAATCCCTGCGGGGACAGTCACCGCTTTCTGCAGGAAGTGAGCGAGCGACGGTGTGTTTTCGTTCACTTCCCGATCAATAGAGCCGATGTATGATAGTTTTAATGTCACACGTCAGCTCTAACTATGAGGATGAGTGTAAGTCACTCACCCCAGGGGTAGCTCCATTGCAAGGGTACTTCTTTGCCCCAAGATGGGCTTTAAGTTTAGTTTTTATTGAATGTGTGTCCCTGCTGGGGTGATTTCCTCTTATGATGATGGTAAATTTCTCCATCATAGACAAAGACAAAAGCAAGCACATTTGTAGCAGAGTTGGGAATAGATGGATCTTCTGAAAATGTTTTTACTGCTGTCTGTGACTTCCTGTTCTGCTTCCCCATTACTTGTCTGTGTGCTGCAAGGAAAACCTCCCCGTACGGGTCACAGAAAAAAATACTTGGTAGAAATTATAACTCTACTCATTCTATATATTACAAAAAATAATACATTGGCTGGAGATAGCCCTTATCCAAATGCTGATTGTTTTACTGCGCTGCCCTAAAATGGTAAAAAGTGACCCCAGGCAACAGGCAAATGAGTGACCTGCAAATACAATCCAGACAAAATTATAATTATGATAATACCCCAAAGTCTTCTAAATTGATATTTTCTACAACCCATTGTAGCCAGATATTTCACTCTATTTCTGGGTAGGTCTGCAGATTCTGTGTAATCCCCCCATCAATCTCCATAGTGCAGGGGTGGGGTGGGTTCAGGGGCCAGTGCTTGAACTATGGAACACACTTGCATTTTCGCAGGCTCAGATTGAAGGCCCTTCAGTAGGTGATGACACCAGTAAATGATTTACAGGGTTATTCACAAAAGGGTGAAGAGTTTGGAGAAGGCCGGAGAAGTGAACAATCTAGGAAAACGTAGCTGAACTAGGGTTGCCACCTGTCCAGGATTCACCCGGACAGTCCGGGTTTTGAATGCTGTGTTCGGGTTTCATGCCAGCAGAAACCCGGACACAACATGTCAGGCAGGCAGGGGCAACCAAAATTAAGATAGGGTCTACTGGCCCCCCACTGAAAATAGTCTCAGCTGTGATATTTACATATGAATGGGCGGCTCTATTTACATATGAAAAAGCCATGACTCATTCTCCCGAAATAATGTCCGCGCGTCGCTAGAATTTTCGGGTTTTGCTTGAAGAAATGGTGGCAACCCTAAGCTGAACCGGAAAGTGAGCTGAACTTTAGAATATTTGCAGTTCAGCTATGTTGTTCTAGAACAGTGGTTCTCAACCTGTGTAACCTCAGTACCCACATTTATCCTTGTTCATTAAGTCGCGGTACCACGCATTGCGGTGTGGGCGATCGAACTGTGGGTGGGAGGTGCGTTTGGGGTACCATTCAAATGAATGGCAACGCACCTCCCATACCAGGATGCATAGTAGGTGTGATTCCAAAGTGCAGTGCGTAATCGTGCGGGACTGTGCAATTGATGCACTGTACTAGTGTGAACCGGCCCTCAAAAACACTGACATACATACACAGACACAATCTCACATACTCACAGACATTCTAACACACACTTACACACTCCAAAAATGTTTTTATTTTTTGTAAGGTCCACCCAGCCTCCCTACCTTATGAGTGGATCCTTAGCCTGGGGTCCAATGTGGGCTGCTGTGCTGTGACGGAGCCCCATCCATATGTGTATTGCTTGTACAGACGTCACTCCAGTCCAGGCACCTCTACAGGACACATGAGGGGGCTGTAAACAATGCACGTATGAATGGAGCTCCCTCGCGGCCATAGTCAATCCTATCCCACCTCAAGCTGACTCTCGGCGCTTGGCAGCATATTCTGAATGGCTACTTGGCGAGAGAACTGACAGTTCTGCGCTAGGGTGAGGCAGTGGAGCCTCCCACCTAGAAAAGTGGAAGGCGCGTGGCGACCCACTGAACACGGGTCACAACCCACTTTTGGGTCACGATCCCCAGTTGAGAACCAAGGTCCTAGATTGTTCTCTTCGCCTGCCCTTTCCAAACTCTTCACCCTGTAGTGAATAACCCGGTAAATCCAAACTCTCTAGTGAATACCCCTGTTGGTTTTCAGGGCTGCCAGGTGAGTTAGATGAAAGTCAGAATAAAAATTAAACATACACATTAGGTAAACCTTCTAGCCAATGGTGGATAACCTTTCCGTTCTACAGTTTTGGCAGCAATTTCATGGAAATGAGCAACAACAGGGGTTGCTTTAAAGCCCACCTACATGTGCAGCCCGGCTTGGAGATGTTTAATGAAGATGCTGCTGGCTGCACAGTGAATCTACAAAGAGCAGAACATGTAAATGTGAGATGTGGGGAGATGCCGAGG